>NW_024468570.1:0-185757 GCF_001632365.1 Laetiporus sulphureus 93-53
GCGGAGCGGGAGCCCGTGCGGTGGGAGATATGCACGGGAGTCTTGCAGGTCTGTGTTCTGTTGATCCCTTGCTGGTGCACCGCGGCTTATCTGACGACTCATATCTACAGCACGAGAAATACCTTTTGTATCCCTCGCTGTCTTCCAGAGATCGGTCGATCGCGGTGTTCTACCACCCGGATGCGGCGTCGGACGATACGATCCGCTCTATCCTGCATGCTGCACGCTTGCGGAGGCTGTTAGCGCAGGCGAGGTGTGGGGATGAGTCGGTGTGGCAGTCGGATGTGGCTGTTTTGCGGGAGGCACTGGAGCAGTCGTTGGCGTGGACAAACAGGAACTATGATGGATTTAAGAAGGCGTTGGAGAGCAAGGGGTGGCGTACGGATGAGGTCGGCTTTGCGGATCGGGGGCATAGATTACTGTGGGGTCCGTATGTGGGGCGAGGATCATAGTAAGGTGATGTGCTTCTCTGGAGATATTGTTTCTGAGAGTGCCTGACTCTGTACCTTGCGGAATGGCAGCTTCCTGCTTCGCTGTGGGGTGTCTGGCTGATGCTTTTTTATCTGGTCATTTCAAGGCACTGAACCCCTGCTATATTGGACCTTGCTTAGATTATTGCAAACAGCCTAGTATAGTTCGCATATCGTGTATCGCCCGCCGCATGGAAGGAACTTGTACGGTACCTAGTAGTACTAACATAGTATCAGTGTCGCATCTGACTCCCCGCCATCCTATGTATTCGACTTCCGTGCAATCAAACCCTACTCCTACTACCATCACTATATCACCTGGCATCGTTTTAACGTAAACTTTACGTTCACAAATGACTCAAACGACTCCAATGACTCGGTTGTCGAGCGTTCAGGCCAAACTGGCGCTTACCGCTCTTTTTTTGGACTACATCCCTACGCCAGGGCACCGTACGCGACACCCACCATTTCTGCCGACAAGCTGGAGAGGCTATGCAAATCCTGCTACGTAGACTGTACAATGGCGGGTTCAACCATCTCAAGAGCGCCTCGTCGTTGCTATACCACGCACCCAAGGTCGTTGTTGTCCGCGAAGCGCCACTCACCGTGCGATTCTGCTCCACGAGGTTGCCGGATTCTAAAGTTGGTTTCTCTCTCTAAGGAATGTACTGCGTCGAGTGTCGTTGTCGTTGTCGTTGCGCGGTCGGCCCACAGCATGGGAACGTTGCACATGCTTTTAAACTCTCGGGCGCTCCTCGGGGAATGTTCGTTGCTGGCGCGTGGTTCGCGAACGAATGTATTGACGATTTTCTGATCGTCCTGTCCTTGGAACGAAACGATGCCAATAGTCCATTCATCGGGGATTGCCTGTGAACAGTCGTCAATCCTCGCCTCTATAGCGCGATTACTCGTCATATCGCTCCACAGTGTTTTCCACCTGAAGTTCATCCGCACGATGCTCAATGGCTTGTTTTAGGATGACCCCGCGCTCGCGGATGGCCATCGCATCACCTTGACAGTTGACAGCAACCGTGCTATCGCGTCGTCGCGACCAATGTCGGCATACCGTGATTTCCTCGAGCCGAACGGGCAGTATGCTGCAACCTTCGGCGATAAGGGCTCTCTGGCCATCCGCCCCACGAAAAAGCTGGCCATCGGTGAGAAACGTACGCTCCTCTGCTCGATAGCTCGTTCTCACAACGACAATAGTGACGTGCATGGATGCGCGTGTAAAGTGTGTCTGGAAGCCTGCTTGTCAGTACTCCTGGTGACTGATGTTCGTTTAGCGTCTTCGCGCAGCTAGGTATCAGGGAAGGCGAAGCTCATATCATTCGCAACGCCGGTGGTATCGCGTACGTCAAACAAGCGCAACGTATTTGTTGTACCACTGACAACGGTCGCTCTCAGCAAAGACGCGCTGCGCAGCATTATCATCTCGCAACGTCTGCTCGGCACGCGGGAGATTGCAGTGTTTCACCACACGGGGTGTGGTATGCGGACGTTCTCGTCACCGGAACTCCGGTCCCTCATCAAAGAGTCCGACCCCGCAAATTCTGCGCTGAGCGCCGTCGACGACATTGACTTCCTAGAGTTTACTGATTTGGAGCAGAGCGTTAGGGATGATGTGCAGTTCCTGAGGGAGAACTCGCTTGTGCTTCCGGAGACCAAGGTCTCTGGGTGGGTTTATGAAGTGGAGACGGGCACGGTACGTCCTGTGACTGACGCTGGTATTGAATGCATAACCCATGTGGTCGAGCAGATTCGTCAGATCGTCTGAATTACGGTGGCATGTAGCGCCGCCAAAATGCAGATTGCATCCTATGGTATGTTGCATTGCTGATCGTAACTGATCTTAACGATCTCTCTAATTGACATCAGTTGGCCCTAGGTAAAATTGGATTGATACTACCGACCGGTCTAGCTCATCACATGTGCACAATGAGGTGCTCGGTCAATACAGACCTTCAACTGACCCAACGATCTCTTCCCAAGTTCCCGCCAACGTCCTAAGGCTCACCCCAAGCGACCATGTATAGTGCTGCATTTCATTTGAATGGTTGTTCTTATCACGCTGCGACTGCGCAAGTGCTTTGCGCGAATCATACAAAGAAGCTTCATTGGGTAGTGCAAAGCTGCTGTGGCGCACGGCATGCTCTCACCCTTGCCCGTATGTCCTGCGTCTGACACCTAACCGAAATGTCATTTTCGATCTTGGTGTCAAACCTGATCGCGATTCTGAACGGGGATGGAATAACAAGCGCGCCAGTCCCGTGAGCATGACTGAATCCCCCCTCCTTTGCGCTCGGCCGGACACTAAGTCGATAGTGGCGTCTTTGGGTTACTGGGGCCTGCCTTCATCATGTATGTCATATTCCATGACAGCAGTGGTGTACCCAACCATAGTCACTGGGCCCCGAAGGGTGTTCCGTTCTTAGGAAATGTGTTCTATCTTCCGCTGGCTAAGCAATCGCGCAAGGTGACATCCTGTTCTCTATTTCAAGTTTCCTAGCTCATAATTCAGCTTCTTGAAATGGCTCTCCCGGGCAATACGGAAACTCTATTACTAGGTGGTCGGTCCCCATCATGTAGCGGCGCCGAACAGCGATGGGACTACTAATGGGACATTCGTCATTTGCAGCGGAAGTTAATGTCTTCGAGTCCCTCTTCAAATTCCGCAAGGCATCGTGAGGCATGTCAGGTAACGGGCTCATGCCGTATGTGGCTGAGTGAAAGGTGATCGTGTTCATATTTTGTCCAAGGATCTGTATTAATCTTATTGGTCAGGAATCCATAGTTCGTCAGAAATGCCTTGCAGAATATATTGGGACCATGTCCCTGGAAGCTCGATGCGGTTACGGCACGATTACTGTCATTGACGGATCATGAGCTTCACCTCGTGATAGAGCAACTTCGTCAATTGAAAATATCTCTACTTTAGCCTCAGGCGTTCAACCTTACTCAACAGAAGCGCTTTTCGAGGACCACGTCAGAAACTATCAAGCGCTTCAGGACCCCCGTGATGTGCTGTGCATTCTGCTGATATCGCTCCAAGCTATTTCTTCTCACACCTGCCCTCCGTTGTTCTTTATCTGGGACCTGATTGGTGGTTCTGACCAGAGATGAGATAACGCGCGTTCTGGGACCACTGATAAAAGCACACCCCTTGGTCGGTGGAGCCCATGCATATCTGAAGCCTGCAGAGAGAACTGTGATCATGGCGGCTATGGACCACTGGGACTTTTTCTTCCTGACCTGCATCCTAGTCTCGACAGTGGCGACTGTTTATTTCAACTATCATCGTCGGCCAGCCAGGCAGAAGCTCCCCCCGGGGCCGAAGGGTATTCCATTCTTCGGAAACATGTTCCAGCTCCCGGTAGCTAAGCAATACCGCAAGGTAACGTGCAACACTCAATTGCATGAGTCGCTTGCGCTTACAAACTTAGCTTCGTGAATGGGCCCTCCAGTATGGAGACATTTACTACTTCCGGATTGGCCCTCTACCGGTCGTAGTGCTGAACAGCGCCGAGGCTGCTGATGAGCTATTCATCAATCGCAGCCAGAATTTCTCCAGCCGAATACCTCCTCATGTTGCGCATGACATCGTGAGTGACGGTCAGGCGATGGCTTTCCTCCCGTACGGCGCCGAGTGGAAGGTGATGTTGTTGTTCTTCTACTTTCATCACGTGCTCGAACCGAACAATTCAATCTGCACAGGCAGCCAGAAGGGCGTTGCAGAATTCATTGGGTCCTGGTCCATCGAAAGCTCTCCGTGTCATTCAGGAGTTGGAGGCCCGGGTCCTACTATATGACTTCTTATGCCACAATAACCGTCATGTCTCTCAGTTTCAAGCGGAAGGTCCACATGGCGAGATTCCCGATGGTCACTGGTTCGCAATAATCCGCCGATACGTGTGTGCTGTCCTTATGAAGAATCACTGGCCTATCTGCTCACGTCTAAAATAAGACCACCAGCATTATCCTGAATCTGATGTACGGCGCACGAGTTCACAAGCTGCACGACAATCCGGAGCTGTAAGAACTACTTTGTGCTATGTAGCGTTCAGTCGTCTTACTTGTTGGCCAGGCACAAGCTCTATGATATTCTGGCGAACCTTCTGCATGTTGCACAGGCGGGTCGATACCTGTACGTATTGCAACAGACAGAACGTGCATCCAACTGTCGTACCGATCCAGATTTCGTTTCAGAGCGGATACGTTCCCTATTCTCCGTCGCCTTCCTAATTTCCTTGCTCCGTGGAGAACGGAAGCTCGCAACATGCATGACTGGTTCGTACACAGCATCAAATCGAAATAAAAAGCGAATGATGACTGAAGGTCGCCCGTGACTGGTATCCAGGGAATTTAGCTTTTGGAGAAGCATGGTTGACGATTGTCGAGCCGCGATGCAGAAAGGAACGTCCCGCGAATCCTTTGTGAGCGATTATTTGCAGAAACGTGCCGGCGCTGGCGCAGAGGATGCCCCAGGAAAGGGCATCACCGATGACGGATGGATGCGCGACAAGTTCCTCGCCTACACTGCTGGCGGAGTCCTGGAGGCGGGCTCCGATAGCACTGCAGTGACCATACAATCGTTCATTCTGTTCATGCTCAGCCATCCCCGTTGCATTCGCCAGGCTCAGGAAGAGTTGGACAAAGTTATAGGAGCGAACCGTCTACCGGGATTCGAGGATATGGAACGGTTGCCATATGTCGTTGCGTGCATCAAGGAGACCCTCAGACGCAGACCAACGACACCGATGGGTAAGCAGTATTTAAAAGGCTGTATGCCAAGCATGAACTGAGAGTACCTGACAGGCTTACCTCATGCGAGTCTCGAAGATGATTTCTACCGTGGTTATTTCATCCCGAAGGGTTCCGTAGTTATTGGTAATGTGTGGGCAATGCACATGGATCCCAAGCGATACGTCAACCCCACTGCATTTGATCCTGACCGGTTCTATGCCGACGGTAAGCTCACCCAATGGGGCAGCGGGCCAGGATTCCAGGATCGCGATCAGTTAAGTGATCAGTCGGTGATTCTTGTCATACGGCTTATGATCCACGTACGGACAGTTATATCTTCGGGTGGGGTCGGCGATATTGTCAAGGATCCCACATCGCAGAACAGTCGTTGTTCATCGTTCTGTCTCGTCTTCTTTGGGGTTTCAACTTTAATGCGCCGCTTGATCTCAAGACAGGCCAGCTCATGATTCCGGATGTAGCGGATGAAGACGCAACGTGGACTGATGGCACCTTCAGCGGGCCGCACGTCTTTCCTGTTGCATTCACTGCGAGATCCGACAAACACGCAGAGGTCATACGCAAAGCCTACGAGGACGCGCAAATCGAGTGGCAAGCACTGGGCCTTGCAGTTGATCTGCGGTAATGGTATATTTGCACCTGATTTTCACAACTACGGCAACTCACTGCTCGTGCAGATGAATAATCAGGATGACTTATATCGGCTGCGATGCTCATGGGGTCATATTCGGGAAGGCGGCAGTGGGCATTGCATTGGTAGAGGTTGCCCTTGTAGCTGCTGGCGGCATGCTTAGATTGCCGTGCGAGATCTTCAGATTTACGAGCTGACCTTTCAGTTCATACGATCGCCTCGTAAGAAATAAACGGCTCTTCCACGCGCGGTTCGTGCTAACTCGTGTCTGAGTCGCGTATTTCGTGGATTAAGCGCCGTACAGTTGCCGTCGAGTACTTGAATGTCCGCGTCTCGAGACATACATATCGCGCGTAACTCTCTCATGTCACTTGAACTCTTGGGATGATGTCGGTTGTGCCGGCCTTTTCGGGGTAATGAATAATCTGAGGCTACGGATTGACTGAACGCCCCAAGTTAACGGGCGCTAAACACACAACTTCCTTTCTGAGAAATTTATGGCAGCGGGGAAGAGGTAAGCGCCCGGAGACTCTTTGGGGAGTGGGGACCAACAAACTTATAAAAAGTTCTGGAGCTGGTTACGCGTCTCTACCCGTCTCTGACAACGACGTCGTCACTGTCTTCACCGTTGAGGACACTTTTGACGATGTCTCCTACAAACGCGAGCGCGGTGCGCTCCATCATCGTTCAGTCGGGCCCTACTAGAGTGAGTACTCCTTCGTATGCCGTCGAAATAGCATTCCTGTGCAACGACAGCAGCTTGTCGCGCTTGCTTGTCGTGTTATGATGCATAACGCTGACAGACTGTATGCGCATAGATCGCTATCCCCGTCTCGACGGAATGTAACGAGTGGACCGCAGCCGAGGTCCTCCGCGACGAGTTCGCCAATATCAACATTACAGATACCCCCATCCAGCTAGAGGATGAGAGACAAGCAGCTATAGAGCTATTCTCTCGCTTTCTTGGCTTCACCGCCAAAAGCATAGACGCGGATGCGTCCCGCACCACCGTGCTGCTTAGATCACTCAAACACTTCACTTCCTCATACCTATCAGAACAGGACGTACACGTCATCGCGGCCGCATTTGATACAGAAGTACGCAGGACTGTCCTCTCCAACTATTACCAGGCTGTTGCAGCCTTGGAAGTGCACAACGTCTCCGATATCCCTCGCCCACCCGTTCCCAAGCTGTTTACATCTGACGCCGCATCGGTCTACGCAATTTTCGGTGGACAGGGCACAAATGAAGTCTATTTCGACGAGTTGCAGAATCTTTACGACACGTACAAACCATTCGTTGCGTCTTTCATCTCCGAGATGACGCGCGATGTGCTCCTCCCTCTAACAGCGGAACTGGAGTCCACGACATACTACACTCACGGGCTTGATGTACTGTCATGGTTGACTGGCGCGACTGCTCGTCCTCCTACTACATACCTCGCGTCTATCCCGGCTTCATTACCTCTCATCGGCCTCACCCAGCTCACGCAGTATCTTATTGTCTGTCGGGTCGCAAGGCTGTCGCCCGAGGAAATGCGCGCCCATCTACATGGAGCTACAGGCCACTCGCAAGGTTTGATATCTGCGGTAGTGATCGCTGCGTCGACAACGTTCGAGTCGTTCTTCGCGAACGTGCAGAAGGCGTTGCGCTGGCTCTTCTTCTGTGGCCTACGTGGCCAGCAAGCGTTCCCCGTACTCGCACTTGAGCCAAGCATTGTCCAGGATGCGATCGAAGGTGGCGAAGGCGCTCCGAGCCCGATGCTGTCCGTGACTGGTCTCACGCTTAAAGATCTTGAGTCCCACATCAAGAAGACAAACGACCATTTGCCCGCCAACTCCCAATTACAGGTTTCGCTTCACAATGGTCCGAAGGCGTTCGTCGTCACGGGTCCCGCACGCGCGTTGTACGGCCTGGTGACGAGCTTGAGGAAGGTCCGTGCACCGAGCGGTCTCGACCAGAGCAAGACTCCCTTCTCGCAACGCAAGCCCGTCTTCTCTGTGCGCTTCTTAATCGTTGGCGTACCATATCACAGTGAATATCTGAAGGGCGTGACGGAGAAGATGTGCGAGGAGGATCTTGGAGGGGAGGAGTTGTGGACAACGGAGGAATTGGGAATGGCAGTGTATCATACAGAAACTGGTGAATTTCTTGCTTCTCGATAAACAGCGCAGATGCTGAAGCTATCTGCAGGTTCCGACCTTCGCGGTCTAACGACGTCTTTGACGCGCTCGCTTTGCGACCAGATCTTTACTCTCCCGCTTCACTGGGCGGATGCTACGAATTTCCCGGAGACTGCTACTCACGCTATCGACTTCGGTCCCGGTGGCCTCAGCGGCATTGGTCCTCTCACGGCGCGCAACCTAAATGGTCGCGGTGTACGCGTGATCGTCGTGGGCGACAAGGCTAAGGGCACCGCGGAGCTGTTCGACGCTCAGGAGATCCGTCACGAGGTATGGTGGAGCAGGAAGTTCATGCCCCGTCTCGTCAAGACGAGGTATGTATAGTTAGGTCCTTATTTTCAAAACAATATCTGAATCAAGCCATTACTAGTGACGGCACTGTCCACATCGACACCCCCTTCTCCCGTCTTCTCGGCAAGCCTCCCATCATGGTCGCTGGCATGACGCCGACAACAGTCAAAGCAGGCTTCGTCAGTGCTGTCCTCTCCGCTGGCTATCATGTCGAATTGGCAGGCGGTGGCCACTACAGCCCTGCCGCTTTGCGTGCAAAGGTTGCGGAGATTCAGAACAAAATTCCCCCTGGCGTCGGATTGACTCTGAACTCTCTCTACATCAACCCGCGTCAGTTCGGCTTCCAACTCCCGCTCTGGCAAGAGATGCGCCGGGAAGGTGTTCCAATCGAAGGTTTCTGCGTTGCGGCGGGTATTCCCAGCACGGAGAAGGCTGCTGAGATCATTGATGGTCTCAAGAGCGCGGGCATCCGCCACGTCTCGTTCAAGCCTGGCTCTGTTGATGGTATCCGCCAGGTCGTCAATATTGCGGCGGCCAACCCCGACTTCCCCATTATCCTTCAGTGGACCGGCGGTCGTGCGGGTGGCCACCATTCGTGTGAAGACTTCCATCAGCCAATTCTCGCGACCTACAGCGCAATTCGCCAACACAGCAACATCTCATTGGTTGCGGGTTCCGGTTTCGGTGGTGCCGATGATGTATGGCCATATCTTACGGGTGACTGGTCCGTCGAGAGGTATGGCATGCAGCCAATGCCTTTCGATGGTTTCCTGTTCGCCAGCCGCGTGATGGTTGCGAAAGAAGCGCACACTAGCTCGTCGGTGAAGGACTTGATTGTCGCGGCGAAAGGAGTGGATGATTCGCAATGGGAAGGTACGTATGCGAAGGAAACCGGTGGTATACTGACTGTGAAGTCCGAGCTTGGCGAGCCTATACATAAGGTCGCGACGAGGGCCGTCAAGCTCTGGAAAGAGTTCGACGACACCGTATTCAAGCTGCCGAAGGAGAAGCGAGCTGCGTGGCTGCAGGAGCGTCGAGCAGAGGTGATTAAGAAGTTGAACAGGGATTTCGCCAAGCCGTGGTTCGGCTGGAAGAAAGATGGGAGTGTCGTCGAGGACATCGCGGACATGACCTACGAGGAGGTCGTGTTACGTATGATCCGCCTTATGTACGTCGCGCACGAGGAGCGCTGGGTCGATCTTTCGTTGAGGAACCTCACTGGCGACTGGCTCCGTCGCGTTGAGGAGCGCTTCGCAGGCGTGAATGGTGGTGGTGCCAAGGCGTCCCTTCTTCAATCATACACGTCTCTCGACAAGCCGCAGGAGTTTGTGGACTCGTTCTTCAAAAGATATCCTCTTGCGTCAGAGCAGTTGCTGGCCTCCGAGGATAAAGCTTTCTTCCTAGCTATCACTCAGCGTCCGGGACAGAAGCCCGTGCCGTTCATCCCGATCCTCGACGCCAACTTTGAGGTGTGGTTCAAGAAGGTTTGTGATGATTAGCTAAATGTATTCTTCTCAGCAAGCTAACTGGTCTGATAGGACTCTCTCTGGGCCGCAGAAGATATTGAGGCCGTCTTTGACCAGGATCCGCAGCGTGTCTGTATTCTTCAAGGGCCGGTGGCTGCCAAGCACTCTACCATCAAGGACGAGCCTGTCAAGGAAATGCTTGACAACATCACTTCCATGCTTGTCGAGAGATTAGCCGAACGCTTGTACGGTGGCGACTTAAGCAAGGTGCCCACCATCGGATACCTCAGCCCCGAGCCTCCTGTCGTCAGTGCTTCTGTCGGGCGTGTCGCGGAGAAAGGACAGATCCGTTACTCAGCTCGCAATTCGCTGCCCAACGTCGACGCCTGGCTGGAAACTCTCGCTGGTCCTCGTCATGATTGGCTCCGAGCACTGCTGACGTCAAGGACCATCGTGCAGGGCACATCATACATCGACAACCCTATTCGTCGCCTCTTTGCTCCTCGTCGTGGTCAGACCGTCGTTATCGACGTAGACGGCGAATTGCCTTCGTCAGTCTCTATCTATGGTGCTGCACGCTCGTATGGAATACATAAACCTTCGTTCAAGGTGGTCGAAGTGAGGTTCGACTCAGCTTCTCAACTCATTAATGTTACGCTCTTTGAGGATCGCCGCGAAGTCGCTATCCCCCTTCATCTCAAATTTTTGTACAAACCGATTATGGGTTTTGCGCCGATCCATGAAGTCGCAGAGGACCGCAACAGACGGATCAAGGAATTCTACTGGCGTCTTTGGTTCGGCGACAACGAGGCACTCCCAAAAATTGACGTGCGCGAGACTTTCATTGGTCCCGAGATCACCATCGATGCATCGGCCGTTGAGCGGTTTTGCGCCGTCATCGGCAACGATGGGGAGGCCTTTAAGGTAGCTCGCACGGAGCAGGTGCAAGCTCCTATGGATTTCGCCATCGTAACGGGCTGGCAGGTGTGTAGATAGCTGGTCTGAAGATTGAATGAAGCTGACAACCATCCCAGGCGATCATGAAAGCTATCTTCCCTGCATCCATCGACGGCGACATCCTTAAGCTGGTCCATCTATCGAACGGCTTCCGCATGGTAGATGGCGCAAGCCCCCTCAAAGCTGGCGACGTCTGCAAAGCGGAGGCCCGTATCGTTTCTGTCATCAACAGCGACGCTGGCAAGACGGTCAAGGTCAAGGGGTTCGTCATGCGCAACGACCAGCCGGTCATCGAGGTTGTCTCGGCATTCCTGTACCGCGGCAAGTACAATGATTACGATGCTACCTTCGAGCTCCTCGAGGAGCCCGATTACCTGGTCGAACTTGCAACGGAAGCGGACGTCGGAGTCCTGCAGTCGAAGGAATGGTTTGAATGGGACGACGAGTCTAAGCCTCTTCAGGCAGGAACAGGTCTGATCTTCCGCGTGAAGTCCGAGGTCACCTACCGTAACAAGACGTGCTTCAAGTCGGTATCCGTATCCGGCGATATCTTCGTTCGCGATCAGATCAAACGTCTCGTCAAGGTTGGTACGGTTGACTTCTTGCAGGACGATAGCCGAGGCAATCCCGTCCTTGCCTACTTGCAACGCCATGGCCAACCGCAAGGTTTGCCGAGCCCCTTGGCCAACGACGGCTACACTATGACAAGCTCCGGTTCTACCCTCTTCAATTCCCCTGCAACGAACGAGCCGTACTCGAAGGTCTCTGGCGACTTCAACCCAATTCATATCAATCCTTATTTCGCAGACTACGCTGCACTCCCTGGGACCATCACACACGGCATGTGGTCAAGCGCCGCAACTAGACGCTACGTTGAGACTGTCGTCGCACAAGGTCGACCGGATCGTGTCGTTGCGTAAGTGCTCTCCAGATCTACTCTATAACGGTATAAATGACAGCTTTCCAGCTATGATGTCACCTTTGTGGGGATGGTGCTGCCGGAGGATGAGCTCAACGTGAAGATCAAGCACATCGGAATGCGCGACGGTAATATGGTAGTGAAGGTGGAGACGTCTAACGCGAAAGGTGAGAAGGTGCTCGAGGGTACTGCCGAGGTTGCGCAGCCCGCAACCGTCTATGTGTTCACTGGCCAAGGTTCACAAGAGCCGGGGATGGGCATGGATCTGTACAATAATTCCCCTGCTGCTCGGTCTGTGTGGGAAGTTGCCGATGAGCACCTCACGGCAGTCTACGGCTTCTCAATCGTCGAGATCGTGAAGCAGAATCCGAAGGAGAAGACGATCCACTTCGGTGGTATCAAAGGTCAGGCGATCCGTAAACGCTACATGGACATGACGTACGACACGATGGACAAGGACGGCAATGTGAAGACGCTCCCTCTTTTCGGCGACATCAATGTCCGCACTCAGCGCTATACCTTCAGTCATCCGGCAGGTCTGCTCTACGCTACTCAATTCGCCCAGATCGCGCTAGTGGTGACCGAGCGCGCTGCATTCGAAGACATGCGCTCGAAGGGCCTCGTACAGAACGGTGCTCCATTCGCTGGTCACTCTCTCGGAGAGTACTCGGCTCTCGCGTCGATCGCTGGTGTGCTTCCGATATCTTCTCTTGTGGACATCGTCTTCTACCGTGGTATCACAATGCAACGTGCAGTGGAGCGTGATGCGCAAAACAGGTCGAATTATGCAATGTGCGCCGTCAACCCAAGTCGCATCTCGAAGACGTTCAACGATGCAGCCCTTCGCGAGGTCGTTGATGACATCGCTCAACGCACTGGCTGTCTGCTTGAAATCGTCAATTTCAACGTCGAGGTACGGTGCTTCTGCATTGTGCGTTGTAACTTGGAAAAGAAGCTAATGCGCTATATCAGGGCCAACAATACGTCTGCGCAGGCGAGCTCGTTGCATTGCAGGCACTTACAAACGTCCTCAATTATCTCAAGTTGCAAAAGATTGATATCCCGAAGGTATCGATCCAATTTTTCGAACACAGATCTACGTTACTAAGCACGTCTTCTAGCTTACTGAGCAGTTCACGGTAGACCAGGTCAAGGAGATGCTGCGCGAAATCATCGATAACTGCTACGCGAAAGCGAAGGAGCAGCAGCAGGCCGAGGGCTATATCAAGCTGGAGCGCGGCTTCGCCACGATCCCTCTTCCTGGTATCGACGTTCCGTTCCACTCTCGATACCTCTGGGCCGGTGTCATGCCCTTCCGTGCATGTCAGTTGTCGACTACAAAAATAGCGTCATATTACTAATGTTGCTGTATAGATTTGTCGAAGAAAATCAACGCTGCGCACCTAGATCCCGACACCCTCGTCGGAAAGTACGTTCCCAACCTGATTGCTAAGCCATTCGAGGTTTCCAAAGATTATGTGCAACTCATCTACGACCGCACGCTCTCGGCGAGGCTCGACAAGGTTCTCCGCAAGTGGGATCAGGAGAATTGGAGCGCACCTGAACAACGCCAGAAGCTTGCATATATCACGCTGGTCGAGCTGCTTGCATACCAATTTGCGTCGCCAGTGCGCTGGATCGAAACTCAAGACATTCTCTTCGCTCGTTACAACTTTGAGCGGTTCATCGAAATCGGCCCTTCTCCGACACTTACCGGCATGGCGACCAGGACCCTGAAGGCCAAGTACGAAACCCAGGATGACTCCATCAGTCACGTCCGCACCATCCTCTGCCACGCAAAAAACACCAAGGAAGTATACTACCAGTTCGAGGATGAGCCTGAGGCTGCTCCAGCCGAGAGTGAAGAAGTGGCCCCAGTGCATTCGGCTGTTTCGGCTGCCGCGCCCGTCGCCTCTACTCCAGCGCCTGCTGCTGCTGCTGCTGCCGCCGCTGTAGAAGACGTTCCTCTGAAGGCGGTGGATATCTTAACGGCGATCATTGCTCAAAAGTTGAAGAAGAGAGTCGAAGAAATCCCGCTATCAAAATCATTGAAAGACCTCTCTGGAGGTAAATCGACGCTGCAGAATGAGATTCTAGGAGACCTGCAGACGGAGTTCTCCTCGGCGCCCGAGAAGGGAGAGGAACTCCCCCTGGAGGAACTTGGATCAGCGCTCGGTGTCGGTTTCTCGGGTTCTTTGGGCAAGTACACGTCCGGACTGATCGGCCGTCTCATTGGTGGTAAGATGCCTGGTGGATTCAACCTGTCGGCCATCAAATCGTATCTGTCGAAGTCGTGGGGATTGGGTCCGTCGAGAGCGGATGGTGTGCTGCTACTTGCATTGACGATGGAGCCGCCGAAGCGACTTGGATCCGAAGGGGAGGCCAAGGCTTGGCTCGACTCGGTAGTTGCGGTCTATGCCCAGCGCACTGGCATCTCGCTGTCCTCCAGTGCCTCGGGAGGTGGGGGCGGAGGTGGAGGTGGAGGCCCCACGATCAACAGCGAGGAGTTCCTCAAGTTCCAAGCAGAGCAGGAGTGGCTTGCCTCGCAGCAGGTCGAATTATACATGCGGTACCTCAAACGAGACTCACGCGCAGGCGAGCACAAGTATGAGGCCGAGAAGACGAATGTTGCGACGCTCCAGGCACGGCTGGATGCGATCACCCGCGAGCACGGCGACTTGTACCTAGACGGAATACAGCCTGCATTCGACGCTCTCAAGGCTCGGCACTTCGACTCGTCCTGGAATTGGGTCCGTCAAGATGCCCTTCTTATGTTCTACGACATTATCTTCGGCCGCCTGACCACCGTCGACCGCGAGATCACCGCCCGCTGCATCGCCATCATGAACCGTGCCGATCCAGAACTCGTTACCTACATGCAATACTACATCGACAAATGCGATCCCAATCGCGGCGAGACATATAAACTCGCGAAGCAGTTCGGCCAGCAACTCATCGACAACTGCCGGGAGGTAGTCGGACAACCGCCGCTATACAAGGATGGTGCGTATTATGTGAGCAGTAGCTGCTGCAGGATCTAACAAGTCATCTTCAGTGACATTCCCAACCGCTCCACACACCGAAGTTACTGCTAAGGGTGACATCGTCTACTCAGAGGTCGTCCGAGAGAACGTTCGCAAACTTGAGGCGTATGTCGAGGAGATGGCCAGTGGCGACACAATTTCGGCTCCTACAAATATCCAGAAGATTCAAGATGATGTTCTCAAGTTGTGGAATGTTGTCAAGTCTCAGCCAGAGATCAGTGAGGAGCAGAAGAACCGTATTAAGGCTCTCTATGAAGGAGTTGTCCGCTCGCTTCGCAAGCGTCCAGAATCCCGCGCTCGGCCGGGAGCTCAGCGTACACGTCGCTCATCCTCACAGTTCCTGCGGCCTCAGATTTCTGCAGTCACGCCAGTCACAGCCGACAAGGTTCCGCTCCTTCACCTGAAGCGCAAAGTCGGCACGACGTGGGAGTACAGCAGTAATCTGACGGGCGTGTACCTTGATATTCTTCACGAGATTGCAACATCTGGCACAACATTCAAGGACAAGAATGCTCTCCTCACTGGAGTGGGGAAGGGCTCAATTGGGGTCGAAGTTCTCAAAGGCCTCCTCTCTGGTGGGGCACATGTCGTGATCACTACATCTCGCTACAGCAGGTCCACGGTTGAGTACTATCAGGGCGTGTTCCAGCGTTTCGGTAGCAAAGGGTCGGCTTTGACGGTCGTGCCGTTCAACCAGGGATCGAAGCAGGACGTTGAGGCTCTCATCGACTATATCTACTCCACCCTTGGCCTGGATTTGGACTACATTCTCCCCTTCGCAGCCGTCCCCGAGAACGGTCGAGAGATAGATGGTCTCGACGATAAGTCCGAGCTGGCGCATCGCATCATGCTCGTCAACCTGCTGCGTTTATTGGGGGCGGTTAAGGTCAAGAAGGCTTCCAGACACATCCTCACTCGACCAACCCAGGTCATCCTTCCGCTGTCTCCCAACCACGGCTTGTTCGGCAACGACGGTCTATATTCAGAGTCAAAGATCGGATTGGAGACGCTCTTCAACAGGTGGAACTCCGAAAGCTGGGGCGAGTATCTCTGCTTGGCCGGTGCAGTCATTGGGTAAGACCTTACATGAGTCCAACGTCCGATTCATTTGTCTGACAATGACGTACAGGTGGACGCGCGGCACCGGGCTCATGGACACTACGAACGTCGTCGCTCATGAGGTTGAGAGCTATGGTGTGCGCACATTCTCTGCTAAGGAGATGGCGTTCAACCTGCTTGGTTTGATGCACCCACTCTTGTTCAGCATCACGCAGGTCGAGCCTATCTGGGCGGACTTGAACGGCGGCATGGATCGCCTTCCGGACCTTGCTGAGATCACCACCCGCATTCGCACGAATCTGAACAAGAAGAGTGAACTTCGTCGCACGATTGCCAGGGACAACGCGGCGGACTTTAAGACGGTCAATGGCGTCGAGGCCGAACGAGTCCTCCAGACGGTCAACGTCACTCCGCGTGCCAACTTCAAGTTTGAGTTCCCTCGATTGGAGTCCGCCGAGTCACTGTCGGATGTCTCGTACCTCCGCGGCATGCTCGACCTTGAGCAAGTCATCGTCATCACCGGATTCGCAGAAGTTGGGCCGTGGGGTAGCTCGCGTACCAGGTGGGAGATGGAAGCCAGAGGCGAGTTCACGATCGAGGGTTGCATCGAGATGGCCTGGATGATGGGCCATATCAAGCACTTCGACGGCCGTCTCAAGGACGGTTCTCTATACGTTGGCTGGGTGGATGCAAAGAGTAGTGAGCCTGTGGACGACAAGGACGTACGAAGTCGCTACGAAAAGGAGATACTGAGCCATGCAGGTGTTCGCCTCATTGGTGAGGGTTTGGCGATTCGGCGTCATTACCAGCTGAGCTAACATCTCGTTATAGAACCTGAGCTGTTCCGTGGATACGATCCGAAGAAGAAGGTGTTCAACCAGGAGATTGAGATCTCGCACGATCTCGAGTCATTCGAGGCTAGTCAGGAAGAAGCCGAGAAGTTCAAGTACGAGCACGGCGATAAGTGCGACATCTGGGCTACAGCAGATGGAGGCCAATGGTATGTCAAATTGAAGAAGGGTGCCCGGCTGTTCGTTCCGAAGGCCATAAAGTTCAATCGTCTCGTCGCTGGTCAGCTCCCTACTGGGTGGCACGCCGGACGCTATGGCATCCCTTCAGATATCATCGCACAGACCGACCGGACCGCTCTCTGGACGCTCGTGGCTGCAGCGGATGCTTTGAATATGTCCGGCATCACAGATCCTTATGAGCTCTATGAGCACGTACACCCCTCAGAGGTCGGCACTAGTATTGGCAGTGGTATGGGTGGCATGGAATCGCTCTCGAAGATGTTCAAGGACCGTCGAGATGAGAAAGAGGTTCAGAGCGACATCCTCCAGGAGACGTAAGTGTTGGTTTTCCATGGCACTCGTGTTACCGGTAATAAGGCGCCATGCAGGTTCATTAACACAACTGCCGGTTGGGTAAACTTGCTGCTCCTCTCTTCCTCCGGCCCGGTGAAGATTCCAGTCGGTGCTTGGTAAGTCACGTTCTGTCTTGAAGCAAAATATGGTCTAAGTACTCTCGTAGTGCAACCGCACTGCAGTCGGTCGAGATCGCCTGCGATACGCTGCTCTCAGGAAAGGCGAAGGTAATGCTTGCGGGTGGCTATGATGACTTCAGCGAGGAGGGCTCGTACGAGTTCGCGAATATGACGGCGACTAGCAATTCAGAGACGGAGTTCGCCATGGGCCGAGAGCCGACAGAAATGTCGAGACCAGCAACGACGACGCGTGGAGGGGTGAGTCGAGCACTCTTCATTTGAAAAGAGAAAAGAGTTGACTGTACTTCTTACAGTTTATGGAAGCTCAAGGCACCGGTGTGCACGTTCTCATGAGCGCGAAGACAGCACTCGAGCTGGGATGTCCCATTCAAGGAATCGTTGCCTTCACGTCGACTTCTACGTAAGTCAGTTTCTTCTACTCGAGGGATGAAATCTTCATGTATTTTTAGTGACAAGGCCGGAAAGTCTATTCCTGCTCCTGGACGCGGTGCCCTCACCATTGGCCGAGAGGTCCACTGTCAGCAGCAACTGCCCGTGCTGGATGTCATGTATCGATCACGCCAGCTCACGTTCCGCCGCAACCAGATCTCGCAGTGGTTGGACAATGAACGACAGCTTCTACAGGACGAGCTCGAGTTCCGCGAGAGTCAAGGCGAGACGATGGACGAGCACTATCTCGCCTGCAGGGTTGCAGATATTGAGAAGGAAGCAGCTCGGCAAGAGAAGGACGCATTGGCGACGTACGGTATGCTGCATGGTTCCGATCCACGAGTCGCTCCCCTTCGTCGCGCCCTTGCTGTTTGGGGTTTTACTGCGGACGACATCGGCGTGCTCTCTCTGCACGGTACAGGTACTAAGGCGAACGTAAGTGGTCTTCACCATGATACGTGATGGCTCTAATGGCTTGAAATATACAGGAGGGCAACGAGACGCATGTCTGGAACGACATCTTCGCAAACATTTCCAGGACGGATGGCAACGCGGTGCCCGTCATGGCCCAGAAGAGCCTTTGCGGTCATTCGAAGGGAGGGTCCGCCGGATGGCAGCTCGCCGGTCTTTTGCAAAGTGTCAACAGTGGGATTGTGCCAGGAAACCGCAACGCTGAGTACGTTTGTTGGCTCATTGTTCTCATTCCTGACTAACTCGACCTCATCACAGTAACATTGATTCGCACTTCAAGGATTACACTTACCTCATGTTCCCTTCGAAGACAGTTCACACTGATGGCATTCGGGCCGGAGTCATGGTAAGCTGAGAAGGTCCTTGCATCTCGTTTAGCTCTGACATTAGTACGCAGTCGTCTTTCGGTTTTGGTCAAGTTGGCGGTACATGTCTGATTGTCCATCCCCGATACCTGCTCGGTGCCCTTGATTTATCACAATATGAAGCTTACAAGGAGAAGAACATTGTTCGAGCACGTCTAGCGTACAAAGCGATGAGCGAGATGATGATCAACAACTGTCTCGTCAGGATCAAGGACACGCCACCGTACCCGAAGGATCTCGAGGCTCCAGTGCTGTTGAACCCGTTGGCAAGAGCGAGCTACGATCCCAAGACAGGCAGTTATTCATTCAAGCCGCAGCAGGCGACGCAGCCGGTATTTGACAGCGCCAACGTCAAGGCTATGTCCGAGATCCTCGCTGGCAAGAACGCCACTGCAGGTGTCGGTGTCGATCAAGGTGCGTCTCTCTCGCAATTACCGCACTGATCGCCGTGTTGACCATCTGTAAAGAGTTGATCTCTTCCGTTCCTTCATCGAACCCGACGTTCGTCTCGCGCAACTTCACTGACGCAGAGGTCGCATACTGCCGTTCTCAGCCATCGCCCGAAGCATCCTTCGCGGCACGCTGGGTTGGTAAGGAAGCGGTCTTTAAGTCGCTCGGAGTATCGTCAAAGGGTGCCGCAGCTCCGATGAAGGACATCGAGATTCTTCCTGATGCTTCGGGCGTCCCGACTGTTACCTTGCACGGTGATGCAAAGTCGGCTGCCGAGGCTAAGTCAATCTCCAAGGTCCATCTATCGCTGAGTCACTCCGAGGTATGTCAATCCTGCCTGCAGTACGGGCATTGTTGGCTGATGCCCTCCGTTTCACAGACTGTCGCCATCGCCTTTGCTCAAGCCTCCTCGTCATGATCTCTTTTTCATCAGGGCTCTTTGTCGCATTACTCGTAAATCGATTGTTGCTCGCTCGTGTATTCTCATATCATCACGCCCGATTGTAATTGTTCGCTACCGCAATAGATTCATTATATCCTCGCGAACAATGTTTGTAAGACAGCTCAAGCAAAAGAGTAGAGTTTGCGTTCTGCGATATACTTTTCTACATGCTCGGTGACCATACTTCTCCAGTTGGGGTCCCCAGCTTTGACAAGTCGACGAACCTGTGTACTACTAATCTTCTCTTCCTTCCCGCCGATGTCGATGAGTGTCACACGAAAATCTTCTAAATATTGTTGAATCTTGATCGTTAGCTGGCGGCTCCCTTCGTCATCCTCGTGAAGAGAACTTGGCGAAGAACGATGTGCGCAAACAACTCTGGCATTATCTCCATCCGTTGCGAAGAATCGGTGAAGCGAATCAAGCATAGCCTGTTCAGATGGATAGTACCGGGGAGCGAAAAGGCGCTCGAGCGTGTCCATACCTAGGAGGAATGTGAGTTGCGGGGTGACATGGTCCGGCATAGCGTCGGGCATGCCCTGACTCTGTAGCGCCACCGGTGAGCTATGGACGAGGAATGACACGCGCTGCCGTAAATATTGAAGCAGAGCTCTGGACTTGCCGACGAACGTCGGCTCATCAATGATGGCGACCGCCACATTATCGTGAGGGACGGCAGGAGCGTCGAGGTCGGACGTATGATCATCCCGGATACGTGCCCGGATGATGTCCTTGGCGAGCAAGGTCATCATCTCAAGCCGCTGAATGTAGCCCGCATCCCCGGGCTTCAGATGCTTGTCGGCATTGCGCACTGACAACAGCAGGAGTTTCGCATCATAGTCATGCACATCTCGCGCTGTAGCGGAGGCTGAGACGATCGGGTATGGGCAAGGTGCATTGGCGAGGGCTAGATGAGCGAGGGTCGGAGGATTGAAAGACGCGTCGAGTACCGATATCCGGAGAGGGAGAGCCATAGATGACCGAGGCAGCGGCCACCGCTCATGCGATGTGTGAACGAGCTCGACGGCTGATACGCCGGAGCGCACACGGTCAATCAACGTCGCGGCGGGTGTCATATCCGATGCGAGAAAACGGGTGCAGGCTCGGCAGCGAGACGCACAAATCAGCAGTTGCGGCGTCGCCAGCGTAAGCAATGTCCGAGCACGGAGATAGGCAGCATGCCTGTATATAACGGCGGATATGAGCAGTGAGATGCAGTGGGCTTCCCGAGCGTAAGTCAGAGTGGCACTAACCCGACGCGAACAAGGCGCGAATGACCGAGACAGTATATATCCAGCTCAGGACGGTGCCAAGTGTCGAGCCGAGCAGAGAAAATTGCGTAAACAGAGGGTCGTCGACGTGCAGAGACTGATGCTGCGAAAGGAGAGGCGAGCACGAGCGTGGTCGTAGTTGAGTCGCGATCGAAGACCCAGATCGTGTTCATCTCCGTTGACGCGCGTTGCTCACGCTCATTCTACCTTGATCCCTAATTACCACCATCTCCTTGCCGCCTCACACGCTGCCAGCTAGTAGAAATGGAGAAAGACGCAGATGGGTTCTTCACTTCTGCACCACCAGCAGGTGAGTCCTCCGGTCAATTGTCCTGAGTCTGATTACTCATGTCGCTTGCAGCTTCAGCTCCCGCAGAAACTACGGAACCACAGCCTGCCTCAGAACCAACCGAGCCACGTAAGCGTTTGAGGGTTCTTTCCAAGCTTTCGGACCTATTAATTGTCTCAGATGCAACCTCAGACCTGACAACAGACCTGATCAAGTCAACATTTGAAGTATCGGTATGGTCTTGAGTCGTTCTTTTCCTTTCGACTGGGTCTGACTACGGAACGCCCAGGTTACCTTAGCTGATCAGCAAGCCGATCCGAACTCTCCATTGTTCAGTGTAAAGTCTTTTGAGGAGCTCGGACTGTGCGTATTCGCCGATTTTGCGAATTCGATGGTCTGACCGAGCGACTCCTAGCCATGAAGATCTCCTGAAAGGGATATATGATATGGGCTTTACAAAGCCCTCAAAAATCCAGGAGCGTGCTTTGCCTCTTCTATTGGCCAACCCGTACGTTGCAGAGTCAGGAGCGTTGTGGTGGCATACTGACGCTTTCCAATGCAGCCCGCAGAATTTCATTGGCCAGTCTCAATCAGGGACTGGAAAGACGGCTGCCTTCGTCCTGACCATGCTGAGTCGGGTTGACTTCTCTAAGAGCCAGACGCAGGTGAGAATATGAACCGATTCATTTCGATGGGGTTGCAATTGAGCTCATCTGCGACAGGCACTCTGTTTAGCACCCTCGAGAGAGCTGGCTCGCCAGATAATGTCTGTCGTGGTGACGATGGGGAAGTACACTCCTGTACAAACGGAATATTCCATCAAGGACAACTTGCCCAGGAGCACTACTCGAATTAATGCGCATGTTATCGTGGGTACGCCCGGTACAACAGTCGATCTTATTCGGAGGAAAGTCATCGACACATCGGAGATCAAGGTCTTCGTACTTGATGAAGCAGACAACATGTTGGATCAGGACGGCCTCGCAGAGCAGACTCTACGGGTGAAGAAGTACGTCCATTCTTCGTCATCCATACATTCTTCGTCATCCATACATTCTTCGTCATCCATACATAAAATCATGCTGATGTATCCTTGCAGTGCATTGCCTCGTCATGGAGGTCCGCAGGTTATCCTCTTTTCCGCAACATTCCCCCATCACGTTCGAAACTTTGCGAACAAAGTTGCACCAAATGCGAACAAGATTGAGCTGAAAGAGAACGAGCTCTCTGTGGACAACATCCGACAATTCTACATGGATTGCCGTAATGAAGAACATAAATATGACGTGCTCGTGTCTCTCTACAGCTTGCTCACGATTGGCCAGAGTATCATCTTCTGCCAGGTGAGTAACCAGCTTGACAGCTAGCGAACGACAGCATGTTCATCACACGCGATTTACGACATGCAGCGCCGGAATACTGCCGATCGTATTGCGCAGCGCATGACTGCTGAGGGCCATAAGGTGGCCTCTTTGCATGGCGCAAAGGATGCTGCAGAACGTGACGCGATCATCGACCGGTTCCGCGAGGGCAAGGAGAAGGTCCTCATTACGACCAATGTCATCGCTCGCGGGATTGACATCATGCAAGTAAATATGGTGGTCAATTATGACCTACCCCTCTTGGGCGAGCGCGACAACTGGTCGAATCGACAGGACGCGCGGCCGGATATAGACACCTACATCCATCGTATTGGTATGTCTTCAGTTTTCTTACACGCGTCTTGACTTCCCTTAACGCATGTCTGCGTTCTCTCATCGCTCGCCGAAATTATCTTACACGCTTTAACCCCTCAGGGCGCACTGGACGATTCGGCAGGAAGGGGATCTCGATAAACTTTGTGCATGACAAAACGACTTGGGCACAAATGGAGCAGATCGAGAAGGCGACCGGAAAGCAAATCATCCGGATAGAGACGAACGATTTGGATGCAATGGAGGAGGTGCGTTGAAATTCGCCCTTTATAAGATCCTCGTGGACCCTATTGCTGACTTGGGTCCGTTTCTCGCAGCAAATGAAGAAAGCGCTGAAGTAATCTGCTGGTCCCTCATCATGTTATCTGTATGTATTGTGTAGTGTTCCGCTGTCCCTCATAACTCCAGCAATTGCCACGTTGTAACAATACAAGAATTTCCGCCTCATTTCATCCTTGGCTCAAGACGATCTCCGTTCCAAACGGGGCATGAGAGCGCATTAATAGTTCGGAAATGCATTATGTCGTCCTCGATTGGAACGTGGTCCGCTAATCTGACCGTTCACCATCGAATGGCAGGACAGCATATGACGCCAAGCATCTCAGGACACGCGTTGTTCGCTGGGTTGTCCTTTGACGACTCACAGCTCTGGCTTGTCTTCCGTCAAGGTAATGCAAGCTCCGCATGTTGGAGGATTTGATATGATTATCACCTCAAAAGCGGTTAATGCGTCCTACACCGAGTTGAGGTATAACCATAGAATGTCCGTCTGCGCTGAGTGGAGCGGGTCGATTGTATAACGACGCCGCGTTGCATTGGCGTTGCATTGAATAGCTCACATTACGTGTGGCAGTCCGACTACCGGTCGCGGCCTGCTCACGGGCCAGCCCAGTGCTTCACACCAACGAGAAAGACGGCTTTACGAATATTTGGTTTCCCCCAATGTGCATGTGCCACGCAGTTATTCTGACACGGATGAGATGTAGAAAGTTCGGCAGTGCCCACAGGGTGCCTTGTGTTCACCCGCAGGCCGCTTCGGGCAACCGAACTCGTGGATCGGTACGCGAGGACGGACGGCTATGTAGCTCATCATTGCATCTGTACGCGTGCCCATTTCAGAGTCTATTAATCGTGCACGATGCTGGGGTTTGACTGCCAGTGACGCTCCAAACGTTCGCTCACATATCGGGTTTCATACAGGCGTATACTTAAAACTCGTGCCTAGGGGCGACAAGATGATCGGAGCGCCATGCTGGCATGGAATCATATCATCTAGGGACGGCGCTGCCGAGCTCCGTGGAAAGAAAGAAAGACAGCCGTCGACGGACATAGAGCATGTGCTGCTGTTGCTGTCCCTAATATGGCATGCAAGCATAATCGGCGATGCGGTGACGTTAATGCTGAGATTGGGATCTAGAGCGAAGGGGACCGTGTGCACCTTCTTATTGGGCATACTCTCACCAATTTTTGCCTCCTCCGATGCATGGCGTGTTTATTAGGGGTGCGGCTCACGGTCTGGATCTCTCCGCGAGCACCCTCTTGAGATTCGTGTACGGCGTCGGGGGTAAATGGAATGAGCTGCATCCGAGTCCACGTCCAAGACCCGACCGGAGAAGGTCGTTCTCATGGATCGTTGCCACTTATGCATCGGATTCGGGTCCCAATGTGGAACCGGAACGCCACGCTGAACGGCGAGGTCCGCAAGTAGGAACAGCATGTTGACGTCTGCTTCGCATCCAGATTGTGGATCATCAAGAAGACGGAATTGAGTTTCTTGTCGTCGAAGAAAATTTGATGGGATGAACGAAGCGAGTGCAGATTCGCGAATCTCATTCTGACCACGTTTCTTCCCCTACGGGTAACGTTCAATCACTTCTCACGAGAAGTTTCTGCTGCTCACGTATTCAGACGATGGGCGCACACGGGTCGAGTGTCCAAGGCAATCTACTAGAACAGCGGAACTGGGTTATAAGCAGTCTAAACATAGGGACGAGTCACTAACCTGCCGTGTTTCTTCACGAATCCCACATTCTGCCATATAACCTTGCTCTTCGTGCAGATCCTCTCCACTCACGATGCTCCCTACATGTTATGCATGGTCCAAAGAGCACATAAAGCGTGTGTTCGAGGCAAAGTCTGCGGCGGACTGCCTTCGTGCTCTCGATGACACATTCTCGCAAAAGATTGAGCTCACGCTGAATGGAAAACCCTTGCCACGAAGCCACCTACAAACCGCCATCCTGGCGATGGTGGAGAGTTCTGGATTCCGACTGACCGTTGAGTGGCTGAATGCGGTGGAGGTCCCACACGATGATTCCTATCGGGTATGTCTCGTTGAACTGGCTCCGAGTCGGCGCAGCGCAGTACTGACTTCGATTCTCTTCGCAGAGCGGATCACTTGGGGGATACTACATCATCCGAAATATCCAAAAGATGCTGCCTGGGAGAACGTCTCCCGTGCTCTATGAACGGCATAAGTCGATCAACGTCGTGTAAGTCAATCATTCCGCACCTGGAAGACGTGTGATCGCTGAGATGGGTTCTTTGCAGCATCGAGTCGGAATCGAGAGATAGAAGCGTAGACAGTAGGAAAATCGTGAAGCTGACTCTCGTGGCGACGGACCTTCCTATGAAGTCATCTCGCTAGTGACTGCTGGGTCTTTGGGATTTGGGCGTAACTTATTCATCATCGCAGCCTAGACGATATTTCTGTATGACTACGTCGAACACCTACATTGTACTCTAATGCAATAGATGGACACCAGCGTTCTCTAACGTACCTACGCCTCCCGTTGAGGCGAAGACCAAGAAGCGGAACACGTTTAATTCCACTGACGATAAGCGAATGCAGCAGCTTCTCGATTCATCTCGGTCCGTCGAGCGCGGGTGGCTTGTGAGCGAGATGACCCCAAAAGTCTGCCTTCTCTTCGCGTATGATCGCGGGAAGGCACTACCAATGCTGTTACTCCGGCACATGTGGGCAGGGCCGAGTGTTATTTCAAAGTGTACTAGGGAGGAGCAGGAATTCTGCGTGGTTATCGTAGAATGGGCGAGGACTTCGCACGACCCACATGCCATGTGTATCGGCATTGCTCGGAGGTTGAGATGATACTGTTGATACTTGTCGGAACGTGAGAGGAGGATGCATGGCAACAGATAATATTGTTCCGGCTAATCAAGGAGCAGAATGTCACTGTCCCTTGTTGCATTGTTTTCTGAAACACAGAGGGACTGCAATTAAGAAAATTGAGGAGCCATATCTAGCGGATGTAGATCGTCGCAAGGCACAAGCATTGAGGAGAGAAGCAAGGAGGCGCTTCTCGTGATGGAAGCGGTTGTGTTCGTGGCAAACGCCAACCACGGCAATTTCCCTGCTGATCGGGGAGCCCGAATCTCGAGCACCCACCTGCCCCATACGTGGTCAAACAAATCATACAGAAAGGCATAGCAGCTCAGACCCTCGGCCAGCTCTCTCATCCCTTGTGCCCGAACGGTCCACTCCATGCCCGACAATACCTACCTGCAGCGCAGTGCCGAAGCGAGCAGCTGTCGAGCAGTACTCCGTGGGCCGTGATGAGCAAGAATCTTCCTAAAATATACTTCCGCCCATCTATCCCCGGAAATCTTCTGATTATTCCGAAGTCACTCAAACTCTCTCGGAAACCACTCTTCCCGACGAATAATGAATAATGAACAGTGAATGTACATAGTCGAGTCAAACAATCAGCATTGCAGATGTTCACGCCAAGTCAGACATGGCTGGCGCGGCAGGGCTTTTTCTGAAACATGCTGGACATAATTTTGCGTTCACAGGCTTACGATGCCTCGCTCGAACGGTGGCTAACCAGTACGGAATGAGATATCCCACTGGCTGGTACAACGAACCAAATGTTAGTGCAAGTGAGCTGCCAACTGAGTCTAATAACGGGTTCTAGAGCACCTGACGGTCATCACACGGAATTCTTCGCCTGCGTATGCTCGTGTGTCTCATGGCATGGAGTCTCGCCGACCAGAACTTACGGAACATCAGTGTCATGAGTCTAACATAACACAAACCCTGCTTCCCATCTCAAAGATCCCGTGCGCTTGACGTTCAACGGCAGTTACCACTCGGGCAGCACTACCACGTATCCTGCCAAACTTGAAGCAGTAATTCTGCACGACCGACACTTTTCCGCCGTATATGTTTGGCTCTGGGTAGTGTCCAGGTGAGCAGATAATCAGAGAAGGTGAAATAGTATCCCGTCCCTCGAGCAGACCGTGAGATCCCCGAAAATCTTCCAAGTCGCGATTGCGGAATCAAGACTATGTCGTAATCTCGCGTATTCTTCCGCGAGTGCCCCATCCGTTACCTTCTGAGCTTCGCGGTAGAATAGGCTGGCTGCTCAAACTGCGCGATACGCCTGTCAGACCAGTGTCAGCATGCTGACTCAAGCGAGATGATGTGGCTCACAGGCTATTATGGGGGACCTGACGCCCTCAGGGCGCGGCGCGTCTCGCATCTTCAGACTCGGGTAGCGTGGTCTTGAGGTTTACCACATCCCGGCTCGCGTCTGAACAGAAAGTCCTCAGGGGACCAGAAACATAGGCATGAGTATGGGAACAGATAACGGTGACAATTGACCTGCTCTCCAGGGACTTCGCCAATTTTACTAGCCAGATAATCGGTCATGAATGTGGCAGTAGATCGGTCATCTAGAGGTCATCCTTTTTGCCCAGTATTGCAGGGCGCAATGCAACTCTGTACACCGATTCAAACCATTGGTATATCCAAGTGCTCGGGCCTGAACTAAGTTCCCAACATGTGAGTCAACGATGCCCATGCCAATGGTAAGAATATGGGCCTAGAATGCACGTTCCGCATGACGAGAGCTCCATATTAATCAGGCTCGCATTTCTCTTTGGAAGCTCAAGTAGAGCACAGTCTACAAATCTTCACGAAGGCAATCAGGTTTGTATGACGAATAACAACACTTACTTGATTTAAGCGCTTAATGTCCAGAGACAGAATGATTGAACTGCAAAAGGTTGCTTTTTCCAGAATAGACCCTAGATGCGCATTTCACCGTCGGAACTTTCCCTGAAAAATAACCTCCATCCCGTCTAGTTATGCATGGAAGAGCGCGCGTAAGGTTCACCCGTTGTGTTGCATCTGAACTCTCGCGGTTCCTGTGGAAGAAGATCTGCGGGGATCCAAGTCTCCGATAAACTATAATGAAGGAAGCCTAATGTGCATTTCAATCAGCACCTTCAATTTGCAACCTTCGTTGTCCACAATCAAAACCTTGAGCTTACCACCACCAGGCAGTGGGCTGGACAATTACGCCATACACTCCATTCCAAATTGCACTAGAGAGAAAGTCTAGCCCCGGTGGTAAGCGCCAAAACATCTAGTGACTGTAAACGTACGAACGCACATTGACGCTGCGCGCGTAGACACATGATCACGACGGATAGAGACGGCCCGTGGCCGCTCGATGGCACGGTCATCCCGCTACTCCCATCAAGCGGGCATGGGCGTCGAAACGTGCGAGGCCGCTAGCCGTAGTATGGGAGAGACCCGTCTTGATGACAGGCCCTGTGGTAAGATGTCTGTTAGCCGAACCAACACGCGTGGATGTTGCCACCTGGGACGATCCAGTATGGCAGGGCAATCATCCGATGGACGCTTCTGTACCCCATCTAATAGTTCAATCCGCCGACATGCCACTATTTGCACTGGTGCGGACGTCGCACAGACTGTGCATGTGCGGCATGCGGTGTTGTGTGCATCAGAAAGAAGGGTTCGACTGCCACCAAAGCAATCGTCCATCATCTCACGACAGTCAGGCATACTTGAGCGCCTCTGCCGTTAAGACATGAACCCAGCAATCTTATTTCGCCGGCACCTCTTTGAAATTATTCCTCGCGTTCGAATGGAGATGGAGTACGCAACGGGACACTGTATCCGAGCGGTCTGGAAGTAAATTCGCACGAAAGCAAGCATCCAATGGACAATCATTCGCTTGAGGCTGCGCAAAGCATGGTTAGACACTCTTGCGCCTGATCGGATGCATGAAATATGAACGTACCACAATTTTAGATAGCCTGCAGGACAACATCAACCTCCACGGTAGAGTTTAGACGGTCAAGATGTTTTGAAATATGCCTGGCTGGCAGCGCGCGTCCAGGATTCCGAGACGGCAGCAATGGACGGAGGAAGGGTCATCAATCGCAAACACCTGGAACGAGATGGTAGGTGTTAAGTGCGTCAATCGAAACCCAATCACAGTCGCCGAGGTTCACTCAAACCATCCGCAAATGCGCGGATTGTCAGCTAGACCTACGTGATAGGATGACTGCTTGACTGGAATTCAGTTGAAGACATCTAATTACCGTTCCCGCGCCTGGCCCACGGAATGAAAGCGACACTCAACGTCCTAAAGCGACCATCGTGTGAAACCTTCGAAGAATCATCGAAGTCCCAAGCCCACGGCGTGAATTGCTTGCGGACGGAGCCTGAGAAACGTGCACCCACCGAAGCGTTTCATGTGTCTCAGTAGATCACGGTGGCAGTTGCAGCAGGTACGGATACCATAGACGTCGCAGAGTGCTAGTGATACATAGCGAGGAATGGTATAAACTGCCAGACAGTGCGAATCAGGTGGTGAAACCACAGAGCCTCGTGCGCTGTGAGAGCATCCTCGAAACATTACCCTGCCTGGCGCGGATTCAGAAAAAATAATCCGGGGATCGGGGTTTCTTTCCGTTGCCTGTGTTACCGAGTTAGTTTGAAGCCTATCAATACTGGAATGAAAGCTTTCTCACAGTTCGCGCACTGCCAGTGAGACGATCCGACGATTAGAACATTAACGGGACATTCCAAGTGTAACACGTTACCTCGTATGATAAAATTGGCAAGAATCGCGGCGAAGAGGAAAGCGCTGATGACAACGGGGCCGACTATCTGGTCTATAGGAAGACACAACGAGTAAATATAGCGCTTCTTTTAGACGTATCGGCAACAGACCGAAAGGCCCCGGATCACGCTTCTGAATCATCGTGATTCTGTGCTGGTATACGACGTAGCCATAGACCTTGATAAAGGGACAAAGTGTGAGCTTTAGCACGACGATAGAGTATACAAAAGCATACCAAGATGCCGACGCTAATCGCCGCATATGCATATGCAAAGTTGCGCGCGATCTGATCCTTTGAGGCGTTAAACAATGCCATGGCCAGCGTTCCGACCAGTACGGCGATGTTCAGATAGGAAATCCAAGCTGAAACGTATACCATAAGTAGTTCCTCGGTAAGCTTGCATTAGACCGCCTCCACTAACTCCGTTCATTCGCAAACCATACTTTGCCTTCCACCTTGATGGGCGTCGCAATCTTCTTTGGAACCCGTACCTGTGGCGGCACGCTGTTGATTGCATGGTAGTCCCGCACCGTCGGCATTTGGCCGTGCTCGTCGCGCTCCGCCTCAGGAACATTGTCGGTGCGGGTGTATCTGGGGCGACGGCGGAATGTTCTCTTCGGGAGCGAAGCCAATGCAGACGGCGAGAATGGAGAGAGAATCTCGGACATCGCATGCCACGATCGCCTCAACAGAGAGTTCCCTCCATCATCGTCATGTTCGTTGTCTTCACTCTGTCTTAGCGTTGCGTCTGGTGGTGAAGCCATAAAGTGATGCGAACTGGAGCAGCAAAGTCGAAGGAGGGACCTAACCAGACCCAGTCCGTGTCCACAACTTCCCAAAACGAGATGAAGCGGAGCAGCGGAGCTCGAAGTTCTCGGAGCTAGGAGTGAGCCTACACAGCGAAAATGGCGACGTCACGGTGGCTGAGAGTAACCCGGACGTTCTGGTATGTTCTGGTAACGACGTTATGACCGTGGCGGGTTCCAGCCCGCCTTCAGCGTCCTCGTACTTAACTCCAAACACTCCCCGACATCGACAGCATTGCTACACCCAAATACCGCGTTTTTCACTCCCTATCGCAAACGCTGACACACGATGGGTACGGACTACTATCAGCTTCTCGGAGTGGAAAAGGACGCCAGCGATGAAGAGATCAAGAAGGCGTACAAGAAGATGGTATGTCCATTTCCCGATTCGTTCGCTTAACCTGACGCTCACAGGTTTTCATTAGGCCTTGAAATGGCACCCCGATCGTAATTCAGGATCAGAGCAGGCATCCGTAAAGTTCAAGGAGGTGAGCATCAATGTTTTTACCTGGTCTGTCGGCTCATCTGCCGTACTTTCTTGACCAAAACTTAGATATCAGAAGCCTTTGAAGTATTGAGCGACAAGCAGAAGCGAGCAATCTATGATCAGTTCGGCGAAGAGGGCTTGAAAGGCGGAGGTGCCCCGCCGCAAGGGGCAGGAGGTCCAGGAGGCGGATTCTCAAACTTCGGTGGATTCCCTGGCGGAGGTGGAACCGCCTTCACATTCACTTCAGGTCCAGGTGGAGGCAATTTCGGCCGTGGCGGCTTCTCGCCAACAGATCCACAGAAAATCTTTGAGTAAGTTTGTCTCATGCCGTATTCCGACATGCTTCCGTGCTTACTCTTCCTTCACAGGCAGTTCTTCGGTTTTGGTGGCATGGGAGGTATGGGTGGTATGAGCGGGTTCGGTGGCGGTGGCGGAGGTGGTGGTCGCAGTCGCAGTCGCGCGAGCGGCATGTTCGCCGACGAAGATGAAGATATGGGCGGCGGCTATCACTTCGCCGGCATGCCAGGAGGAATGCCCGGCAGCCGACCATCGACAGGACGGGCAGGGACCCGAAGGACGTCATCGCCAGCACCGTCGGGACCGTCCGAGATCAGTCGCCCATTACCAGTCTCGCTGGAAGACTTATACTCCGGTACAACGAAGCACCTGAAGGTTGGTCGGAAGCTTCTCAATGGCGATACAGAGCACAAGGTGCTTGAAATCCATGTTCAGCCGGGGTGGAAGAGCGGCACGAAGGTACGCTTCCCCCGGGCAGGCAACGAGCAACCGTCCGGCGAAGCGCAGGACCTCGTGTTCGTTGTAGAAGAGAAGCCACACGACCGCTTCGTGCGCGAGGGCAACGACCTCGTGTGCAGTGTCCCTCTACCGCTCGTCGACGCACTCGCAGGCGATGGCGGCAAGCGCATCGTGGAAGCGCTCGATGGGCGGAAGCTACAGGTGTCACTTCCAGGAGGTGTCATAAAGCCGGGCGCACAAATAGTCGTGCCAGGCGAAGGCATGCCGATTAGGAAGGAGGGTGCGGTGAGGAGGAAGGGAGACCTGATCGTGAAGTGGAATATCGTCTTCCCTGACCGGCTAACGCCGGCACAGAAGGAGGGTATCCGTAAGATTTTGGCATAAGCCTTCGCGGCATGGACATGACGGGACGCATCGCGATGTATTTCTACATTTACTGATTGTATTAGTGTAGACGCAATTCCCGTATCCTTTTGCACGCTTTCCCTTGTCTCTCAAAAATTACGGTTATGAATCGTTAAGACAATCCATGATGCGAGCAGCGTATCAATGCGACGATATTGGACCCTTTGCCTGAGAGATATCTGCTCGGTGATTTCGCTTGTGCGCCAAGGAGCTGGCTGACTGGCGAGACGCTGGCTATCTGTTCATGGGGCACAGAGATGGATAACAGTTCCCGAAAGAGAGTTGCAGAGAAAGCCTTCTTTGGATTTTTCACAGGCGGCACTGCAGCGAGACAGCGGGCCGCGAGTGCATGCCAATGGAAGCCATGGCTCCAAAACGCTGAGCCGTGGAGAGAGCATCGCCGGAACACGCAGCTGCCCCTATTCGGATGTGGGCCGTCAAACCGCCGCATGATCAGCTGCGCGAAGCTGCCGGCTGAGAAGAGAAAACACGGAGATGGGAACCGCTCCGTCGCACGATATGGAGTCCACTGCGATGGTAGTAATGCATCGAAGTGTCGTCAACGATCCGTCTCAGCGGCTGGCCGGCCGATTCTACACGTCGTCATATACACATCAGCCTGCTCTGCCAGGTGAGGGATGCTAACGTGAAAGCGTACTGATTTACTCACAGGAGACGAAGCGAGCGAGTCTTTTAATATCACACGCAACGACAGGGTGAGGCTAGCCGCTTACAATCGGCTTGAGCAAATTTGTTAGTGACCCTTGTTCCTGAGAATATCAATGAGCCACATGAAGACCGTTGGCGCATGCCAGAAGGAGACCGCCTTCACGAATCACCTTCGCGTCGCCAGAGCCGGCCGTGTGTAGTCGTGGGGAGGCAAGCCGCGCTTCGCACAAGGCGAAAGACCTTGGAGACTGTATTTGGATACATTGGGCGGCATAGGGAGCAAAATAAATGCCGAGTCACCCGGTGATGCTGAATATTAGGTCGCTAAGGGATGCTTGAACCGAATGTAAACGTCGGAGAGCCGGGCAAGTCGTTACGTACGATATAATCCAACGAGACACATACAATATTCTCTCAGCAACATTACGCAGGGCCGGCTTCAGCAATCAGAAGGCCGCTGCGAGACAGAGTTTGCGTATGCGTAAGATATCGGCGGAGCCATTCCGCAAAACTATGCGTGAGGAAAAGCTTCGGTTGAATGCCACTGTTGACAGCGGAGAAATTGCATGAACAGCGTCAATAAGTTCCTGACTCTTCCGCAGTTATTCTGTAGTACCGAGTGGCGTTGCGAGCGACAAGAAGGTGGCCAAGGCGCGCGTATCCTGACACGATCAAAAACCATATTGTTGATCGGCGCAGACTGATTGTGACAGTCACGTCACGCACCTCATCAGTTGCAGCCACAGCTTGACCACATGAGTCTGGCCTACAGCTCGAACGGAGACATTTTCTGCATCTCACCTGGCAACATATTTGGCGCGTGTATGCGCCCCTCCTAGCTGCCTCCGCACTCGATGTCTCCATATCAATACGGAAGCTCATCCAAGGCAGTCTCCCAGCCAAGCATGATAACGGAGTTTGACATCCTAAAGGCATCACACAAGTGAGCACATATCTCTTCGCACACGTTAATGGAGGCTCAGCTTCCTTTTATCTGCGCACAAGGTTTCTTAGGGAAGAGGAAGAAGAGGATGTGCATAATCTCCCATGGAACGAGAAGCTTGCGAAGAAGTACTATTCGAACCTGTACCGTGAGTACGCGGTTTGCGATCTGAAACACTACAAGTCGGGCAACGTGAGCAATGTATCCTCATTTAAATCATCTCGACGTGCGAAGCTGACTGGAACTCCGGTCCCCTATCCTCAGTTCGCCCTTCGATGGCGCACAGAATCCGAAGTCATCTCTGGTGCTGGTGAGACCACCTGTGGCAATACGCGGTGCCCCCTGCACCAACAGCATGTCATCGACGAAGACAAGCCGTCACTGAAGACTGTCGAGCTTCCATTTTCATATGTCGAGGGTGGCGAGAGCAAGTTCGCGCTTGTCAAGGTCGTGCTGTGCGATAAGTGCCTGCAGAAGCTGATGTGGAAGCGGACGAAAGAGAAGGAAAGGGAACGAGTGAAAAGGAGCGACCAGGAGCGGGAGAAAGGGCTCGTACAGGACAAGCGCGATGAGGAGAAGCCCCGGCAAGTCAGCGTCTTGGCAGATGGCGCTGATGTTAAGTCCTCGCGCAAGCGGAGGGATGAGGAGTCAGACAGCTCGCGTCAGATACGTGACTTAGATAACGCGGAGAAGAACCATAAACGCCGCAGGAAGCACTCAAGGTCACGCTTGCCATCGGATGCAAACCACGCTTCATGCTATCGTTAGCAAGCTTTCTATGATCCGCACGCGTTCTCATTGTAACGCACAGTTTCCGAAGTACACACTCGACTATACCACTCTTCACGAACGTTTCTCATGCAATGCAGTTTCGAGTTCCACGAATGGCCACCTCTCCTCCTCCGCCAATCCCTCCCGCAGCCCTGTCAGCCCCAAGAATTGGTATTGACTGCCCATCCCACTCGTATCCACCAATCGCCTTGCCGCTTCCGCTATGGCTTCCTTGCGTCCTGCGGATGGACTATTCTGCATCAGCTTCTCGATGCGCGCGGAGAGGCCCATGCGAGTAAGGAACATGGCTTGCGAGATCGGTCCTAGGGGAAGTGCTGAAAGGCAACGTGAGTCGGCCCGGAAGGTTTAGGTAAGGATAAGCAACTAAGAGCGCAGACGTGCCTATCCCTTCGACTGCCTCTTTGATATACGCAAAGTCGACATTGACGGTCATATCGCACTCCCCCGGGTGATGGAATACATCGACTTGTTTGTGACCTTTGAACGCCTGCAAACAAAAGGAAGTAGGTCACTTCATCAGTTCGGCTTGCGTGCAAATGAAGCTTTACTATGGCTACTATGGCAAACACCAGATGCTCACCCGGAAAGAGTCTCCAAAGACCTTTTCATCACCGTAATCGATAATGAGTGCGCTCCCTGCAGATTGTGAGCTTCTAAAGGTCTCTTCGTTCTTTGGCTGGTGCACGAGCTCGCCGACCGCACGAGCGATCTTGAATGCTGTCGGGGATACCTCGATTTGGCTGCCCACCGGAAGATGTTCGAATCGTTTTGAGGATAGACCGAGGAGTGTGGAGGATGCGGTGGGAGCGGGAGATAGTACTGGATGGAGTCGGGGAAGAGGAGAGGTGTTGGACGACGGAGATGTGGTAGGAGAGCAGGCCGCGGTTCGTGGAACGTCATTAGGTGCTGAAGAGTCAGATGTTTGGCTCGCGGTGGAAGTCGACGCGATGAGGACCTCTTGCCATCCCTGTTGTGTTTTCTGTCGAATGAGTACCGACATGTTAAAACATCGGCCTTGGAAGAATGCACTGGAGAGCCGTACGTACTCGGATGATATGGAATGGTAGAGCATCAAAGAACTCGTGTGCTACAAGCAGCGTAAACACTCTCGGGTCATGCTTGACATCTTCAATAGAACCGTGCCAGGCAAGCGTTCTGCCCGGCTTTTCGTGAGATGCAAGCTTCTGCTCCTGTCTGAGGCGCATTGGAGGGCTCGTTTCGATGAGGTGTATCTCTTGGACGGCATCTCGGCCTGCAGGCAATTGCGTGAATACCTATCGTGGAAGGGCGCATTGATTTGTGAGCGAAAAGAATATGGCTATTGCATCACTTACGCGGAGAATATCGTCCATTAACGTCCCTCGCCCGGGTCCGAGCTCAATTAAGCGGATCTTGCGTGCGTTCCCAGCAAGCTGCCATTGCATGAACAGCCAAATTCCAACGAGCTACAGCAGCCAATAATGCGACAGGCAACACTGTGAGTTTGTCATCTTCTTTGCCCAATCAGTTCATCGTACAGACGGGGGATACGCACCTCGCCGAACACCTGACTAATTTCTGGGCTGGTGACGAAGTCTCCATGTGCACCAAAGACGGGATTGGATGGGTTCATGTAGTAACCCTCCGTAGGGTGCGAAAGACAAAGTTGCATGTAGGTGGAGTAGGAAATGGGACCGGTAGCCTGGTACAAAGGTCAATGACGACCGAAAGGGGGATTAAAAGACGGATATGAAGTTCAATTCATTGAACAGCAGCTCAGCTCGAAGCGCCTGCTTGAGATATCAATGTAAACAAATCATTCTTTGAAACACAAGGACTCGGAGCATAGACTTCGAACCATACGTAAAACATCACTCAATGACGATGTCCATACTTAACGTTCAGAAGCGAGTCTGATACCAAATTTCCTCGCAGAACCCGAGACGCGTCGAAGGACGAGCACTTCCAAACGACCCTGCATCCGCAGTTTGCGCCTAACCTCAATTTCACATGGATGGACGCTCACTCCGACAGATCGCGAGTACCATGAATTGTCAAATTGCACACAGCCCTCCCAAACGATGAGAGGAAACCCACCTTGATAGTGTCAAGGATAATCTTCTCGACTTTTGTCAAATAGAGGTCGGTGGTGGCATATGCTCGGTGTGAGATTCTGCCGGTTATCGTCCTAAACTCCCTGCTTGCGCACAGAGAGCTAAATTGGAACTTAGCAGCCCACGAGTGGGCAGGCAAGCATCGGAACCGAGAAAACAGCCCGTGTCCTGACGGTACGAGCCTGTGCATGCTGAAGCGATTGACTCTTCCAACCACAGATGCCGGCAACAACGAGTGCGTGTGTTGTTCCAGGACTCTCTGTGACTCGAATGAATATGTAGCAGCCAGGAGACAGTGAGAGACGAGTCAAAGTGTCGCCGAGCGCGGCGCGCGCGCCATTTTGCGGTACCGTGATCGCGAACAGCCAACTGACTTCATCGAGCTGGGAGCGTACTCCTCGACTTTTATACCTTCATCCAAGAGCTCTGCGATAGCCATTCGTTCCCATCGCCACAGTTTTACATACTCAGAAATACTAGGAAGGAATCCCAAACTTCATCAAACCCTCTCACAAAGATGGCTACTCGTGCGGTCATTTTGCAGAACACATCTCGAGCTTTGAAACTTATCATGGCGTTCAGGCATTCAGTTCGAAGGCAGCAGTGAGATCGGGGTGTTTTCCAAGCTTACGAACAGCTATTGTCTATGTGCAGTCCAAGGCAGCACAAACTTTTACTCGGCCTTCGAGAGCGAGCTTGGCGATGTCATCCCAATCGTGCACACCACCATTGGCGGCACACGGATCGTAGGGCGGCTGACTGCAGGTACGTACCATTTTTCTTCAATACGTATGCATAGTCTAACGTTCCCAAGGCAATCGCCACGGCTTGCTCGTTCCTTCAACCACGACGGATCAGGAGCTCCAACACCTGCGCAACTCGCTCCCAGACGCGATCGCGATCCAGCGTGTCGAGGAGCGGCTATCAGCCCTCGGGAATGTCATCGCCTGCAATGACCATGTCGCCCTTGTCCATCCAGACATTGATCGCGAGACCGAGGAGATCATCGCGGATGTGCTCAAGGTCGAAGTCTTCCGCCAGACGATCGCGGACAATGTCCTCGTCGGGAGCTACTGTGCGATTACAAATCAGGGCGGCCTCGTCCACCCGAAGACGAGCGTGCAGGATCAGGATGAACTGAGCAGTTTGTTGCAGGTGCCGTTAGTGGTGCGTTATTCCTTCTCGCTCAAGACATGCTCACGGCGCGTTGAGATGTTTTTCTTTTCGAAATAGGCGGGTACCGTCAACCGTGGGTCGGACGTCATTGGCGCTGGCCTTATCGTCAATGATTGGTGTGCATTCACCGGCCTTGACACAACGGCGACGGAAATCAGCGTCATTGAGGCTGCGTTTAGTGCGTGCTAGTCCCTTATCTTCTTCCGTGACCTTCCTCACCCTGATTGGCTCGTTGTAGAGCTACAAGGACACACGTCAGCCGCAGTCATTGGGGAGATGCGCGACTCGCTCATCGACACCTGGGCATGACAGTATGCATGTCATCGAAAGTGAAAGCAATTTGCGGGCCCCGTATCATACCAAGCTCTCGCATCTGGTTGATTGGTTATCTTGCAAGCAGTTATCATCAGTGTATCCGTACGTTGTCATTGTAGACTTTGATCACAGGCAATATTCGAATCGGTTCTCACTTATTGCCGGCAAAACCGGCCCGCAACTTCGCCTCGTTTCAGCTCTAATTTGCTTTGCAGAGCGTCAACATACGCGGGCAAGGTAGTATGCCTCTCCGAGGGAGCCAGTTTCAGCGAAGATGACTCGATCAATGGTTCAGGTTATCGTGACAGGGAAAGCGGATGGAAGGTGGCCCGTACGCCACAACAGGCATACAAGATGACCGTTCTACTGGGAACACTCCGACGGCGAGTTCCGCAGTTAGCGCGAACGTTGCGCCAGGCGCCTTGTTGTACTCTATACAAGGTCCGGGGACGTGGCTTGCTGAGGCCTTCTAGTAGGTGACGGTATAAATTGAGTCCCTCCGTCCCTGAAGTAAAGCTCCAGTTGCCACCCTTCATGGAGGATCGTCGTCTTCCTTCCCATTGATGTTGAAATTTTTCCGAATTTGATTTCACTGGTGCGGGCTCTGAAAGGGGTGCTTCTGGTTGAGGGCTGAGGAATTTCAGACATCCCGCGAGGGCAAAACGATGCACGAAAGGCTTAGTTGTAGGTGAGATGAGCTTCTATGATATGTCATCGACTTGATCGCCTTCTTTCTAGCTCTCCGTGGCCTTCTAGCTTGAATCAAAAGGCAGTCAGCAATGGGCTTCAGACGCGCATGCTGTGAGGAGGTATTTCGGATGAGACCCTGAATTGGAATAGCCTCGGACTCAGAAGGACTATACATACCATTGCTTCTCAGTTCTCCATGCCATTGCGAGGACGGAGAACCTGGTGCACTGGAAGTACCCTCTCTGGTGGCCTATCAGACAATGCACATTTTTCACCAAGCGCCGGAAGTGTCAGGATGCATGTCGGATCTACGCGTTCCTGCTGTGGTCAGGAGGGCGTTCCTCCCCGAAAACGAAGCGACCAGGAACTGTCACAGAAATGCAAACAGCTGCTCGCCTCCGCAACAGAAAATGTCCCTACTCCACTCAACGGCAGATACAATTTATTTGTTATGTTGCTTCAGTATCTCTTTTTTGAAAGATGAAGAGTATGAACCGCTTCGAATGCTTGAATTCGCCGCGAAAGCTACGTTCGGCGCACACTACAATTTATGTAAGACGCGCGAATAGGCGCCCCCACTACATGTGCACCACGTGACCGTGTTTTCGCCGACCGAGGTGACGCGCCGACGACGGAATACTTCATTGTGAACTCCATCAATAAACGCGTAACGTTTCATACATCGTAATCCGTGTGCATCGAACGACACCATGGTAGAAACAGTGGATACGTTGCCCATGCCAATCACTCGCTGTGCAGAGTCACGGCATCCCTGCTGGTCAGCAAATTCTTAGTCTAAACGAATCGAGATACAACCAGTCTCAATCGATATAATACTAGTAACCGGTAAATCCTCACTGTTTCGATCTATAATTATATTTCTAATTGCGTACACACGCTGCACCACAGCTACTGGATGCTCAGCATTTTGAATGATACAGATCAGGTGTAGGTGATTGGATATCCTATGCGCCGTGCAGTTAGCGACGAGGATTCAGGAATAAAAATTGTGGCACAGTCGCAGTAGCCATTCAATAACGTGGATGATCAACCGGTCTCCATCGCCACCGTATTTGACTCTTACACTCCTTCGTAGTTTACTGTTTCCTTGTAGCCAACAGCGCTTCGGGCCAGTCGCTTTTGATTTCAACACAAACATCTAGACACAGACGTCCGTGTAAGCGATGCGACATTTTTAGCGCAGGTCCAAATCGCAGACGGTTGATACGCTACAAATTGGCAGGACGCTCTTCCCGTTCTCAAAGCTCTTCATAACGCGATTCGGCCGTTTTTCTTCATCCCGGGCGTAATCCTGCTCCTTAAATCACGATTCCGGAAAGTGACCCTTATAGTCATCCTTTGGGCACAGCACTGATCTCTCTGGGTTATGTCGTCATGAAGATGCCAACTGGCCTGAATATTCTCCTTCCGAGCGATCAGGTCACCAAAATCATCTGCAACGGGGTAATCAGCGTGTCCGAAATTTTGAAAAACTCATCATGCGATACGTAGATCACCTCGGCTTTCTTGCCAGTCTCGAACGTAGTCTTCGGTACTCGTATCCGACCCACTCGCTGGATTTGCGAAGCTTGACCAGAGTCGCGCTTTGAATAGCAAACGTGTGTCTCTGGCAGAGACCGGGGTCTGAAAGGGCAATCATTGGAACACATATCGTCCTTACATGAGCGACAAGGATGCAGCTATCACTGCTTCTGAGTCTCACTGATCTGAATACCACCCACTGTTGTCATCAGATCAGCGTCCAGAAATCAACTCTGGCAAACAACCCATACCACATTATTGACATGTCCAAGTAGGAGACAGCAAGACATGGTTAAGTCACTGATAATAAGGATTAGGACTGAAGGAAGCCCTCCATCGCCGTTTCCGTCGTAGTGTTCGCGCTCATGGATTGGGTTATGAATTGCTACCTATAATATCAATAGTCAGCGCTCCATCAGATTTTGTTCAAGGACAATCTCGGCATATTTCGACACAAATTTGAGGTTATTCTATTCGCAGGGCTTCACGCCAGCTGCTCTGCGAGATCATGGATCTCGATGCCGCACCAGATTTGTTTCTCTTTACATACCGTGAAGCCATCCGTGTTCACTCAGATATTATATACGCCTTCACGGCGGTTGCGACGGAGTCAAACTTGTCGCGCTGACCTGCCATTTTAGATAAGCTTCGTAGACATGCGTAAATGCGGCAAGTAAGATATACTTACCTGGAACAATCACAACGCCAAGCGCCTTTGAGTTCGGCCACGGACTTTGGGAACTGCGAATGAGCACAAAACCGGGATTTGGAGATTGCAAACTGTCTTCCCATGGGGGATAGGGCTTGGCAATGATAGCAAAGCTATGGATTTCGGTTATGTGAATGACAAGGCAGCTTCTTCGTAACGGGAATCCTGACATTATATCGCCTGGCGGAAAGTAATCATCATCGACGAGGCTTCTGCAAGTATGAACTTATCGAACTACACATTCAAACCCATAGCAGGATGAACCGAGCAGTCGTGAGTGCTGCTAACTCTTTGGGGGAAGATAAGGCTATCTTGTAAAATCTCCTCGTCATATTCTCGAGAAGTTTGCTCACAAGCAAGGTGTGTGAGCGTCCACAGTTCTCTAGTTCCCGTGAATGCACTGCAAACCGCATAATCTCCTAGAACGACATAGCCATGAAACTGTCCATAACACGTGTTGTAGTATTGGACAAACAGCGAGATATCGCAATAACCTGCGCTGTATAGCCGTCAGGAGTTTCATGGCTGCCCGAAAATGAGGATAGGTGCGTCGACTAGCGTTTAATGCTACGGACTCGGACCATCAAGGCTCGTAAGGTGTAAATTTAAAGGGCGACTTGCGCAGCGCTGATGCCTTCAGGACATTAATGCTTCCTATGCCGGTCTTTCGAGAGAAGATGGCACAGAGATAATGATGGCCGATTCAAGCTGGTGCTTCGCCTGATCTTGATGAGGGCTCGAAAGCGATGACTTCGTGCTGGATAGCAGCGAAATATTATACGAAGGTTATGTTTCGCTGTGTTGCGTTCCAATGTGAGTGACATGCCCCGAATGTGCAGTGTGCTCTTGCAGCGCGTAACTTGCATTCGGAGTTTACTATGAGTACTTGAATAGGCTATAAGCTATCAGGAGGTCTCCGCAGAATCCTTCATGACGCACAGAATGACTATACACTTCGTCCCATGACAGCACGTCCGAAGTCACTGGCCTGGTACTTCGCAAAGTCGAGGACCGGCATGACGCAAGATCGTCGTGTTCTAGTTGCTCGCCAGGTGATATCGATGGCGAGCACGTAACTTTTCAGGGAGGCTCTGGGAGTGCGCAACGACCGCTATCCCAGGAGCGCTGATCGTTACCTTGAGGCGGAACGGAAGTGGCCGCCACCAGCGCGTCGCGTGGCACATGACGTGTGTCGACGCGCCTCGCGTGAGGCTATTTCCGACTCGCCCATTCCGATCTGGCCAGTGTGCATCCGCTCTCTACAGGTTTCTCTTCGTCATTCCCATGTCCTCCGCCATGCAGCAACACTTGTCTTCTTTGCCCGACCTTCGCGATGGACGCCCTTCTTCGGCTCCCCCAGACTCCCGCAGATCACATCCTCCGCTACCCTCCCATACGCATCCCTTGGCCGGTGTCGGACTCACTCGTCCGTCCAGTGAGGCACAGACACCAATTGAGCCTGCTGGGGCAGCACCGCTCGACATCATGCCTCAACTACAACGCTCGGGACCATCTATTGTGAAGACAAGGACGGGGAGTGTACTCTCGCGAGGATTCATACTCAAGACTGACCATTATCCATCTGGTGAGTTCACATCTAACTCTTCAATCAATATTACAAATCACCAAACATTACACCCCCTTCAGGCCGAGCACTCGATCTCGAGATTAACGTGCACGGCGCACCCAATTTCCGTGCACCTCGCAACGTCAATCTCAACGTTTTCGGTGTCGCCCAACCCCGCACGCAGGGCCTCCGCGGCATCCTCTCTGTCCTCCGCTGTCGCCCGAACATTGATAACCCTACCCACGTTGTCTGGTTCTGTACACGTGAAGAGCCGATAGGTACGTTTGTTTCTTGCGGAGTCGGTGACCATGCGGATGGGCGGATAGCGGCTCTTCGAGGAGTAGATGACATGGGGGTCCACCTAATATGCGCGCGACCGGTCCAGTCGGTCGAGTGTGCGGACTTGCGCGTATCGACGCCCTCAGGTTGTCTCACGAGGCGGCGGCTGTCGGAAAGGCTCCCACACATTATTGTCGCCTATCAGTTTTAATCACGATGCTGCCTTCTGTTAGACAGGAACTAAGCCCTGTACTGTATGCATGTATGGTGCGACCAGTATACATTCTCCGAACAGCTGATGAAGCTGTGCGCATGGTGTAATATGCCTTATTGCGGCCATCTTTCTTCATTTGATGCGCATACATCCACCTTTAGCTGGCTTCCTGACTCCCGCATGGTCTCGTCAACTTTCTAAAAATTGAATCGCTGACGCTGATCCTTCTCCCTTGTAGTATACATTTCTGGCCGCCCCTTCGTCCTCCGGGATGCCTCTGAGCCCCGGCGCACGCTCAAGCTCTCAGACCGGGCAGAGAACCTCGAAGCGATCGAACTGAGGTTGAAGAACGACATTCTGGTGGAAGCTAATCGGTGAGTTGGTGTTCATTGTGTGATGAACAAGCGGAAATGCTAACGTACGCGGAAGGTTCGGCGGCCTGATCTTGACACATAACGAAGTCGGTGAGTGCGTTGCTGTTCATGATCTGGAGGCAAGACGTGACATGTACACAAGCGTCCGATGCCGGTGAGGGTGCGATCCTTCCCACCTGGACCGCGGTTGACTCCGCGAATGTTCGCACGACGCGTGAGTTGATGGAGAATATGCGTCGGGACGGATGGAATATCGAGGTTCGTAGAGCATGAGGGCTTAATTTCGACACGTACTGATCGACTAGAGAGCGTGTTTAGTATCATCGGTACGCATATATTGGCCCGTTCGTGTTCCACAGAAACTGAGATGCTGTATTGATCGCACTAGAATACCCATCTCGCCTGAGCGGCCTATTGAGGTAAGCCGCTCCCGTTTCCTACCTTCCACTCTCACTCATCCATCTTTGCATTCCTTAGGACAATTACCTCGACGCGTACCTCCGGGTGATCGCACAGACTGATCCTCTGACGACCGCGCTTGTATTCAATTGCGGCATGGGTGCGGTGCGGACGACGTTCGCGATGGTTGCGGCGTGTGTGATCCGGCGCAAGCAGCTGATTACGCGCGGCCTGGATGACCCCTATGCCCCGAGTATGCGAACGATGAACGGAACGGTAAGCAGCGTTTGAACGTTGAATTTCTGCAGCACACTAAGAAAAGCCTGACTGGTGGTTTGGTGTCTCGTGGACGCAATTTGTCACTACTTGCAGAAGCCACTTGGAAATCAGGTGCGTGCACTGAAATGCGAGCCGCCAATGGTAAGCGTGATTGAAAAGTATGTGTCGCCAGCTATCAGTCGTGAAGCTCCAGCAAGCCCTTGAACGAGCGAGCATGCAGCAAGATCTGAACCGGTCCCTCCTGCGCATGACGTCCATTCTGCAGCAATGTGCGTATTTTCCCGCTGTAACCGTGACATGTACGCTCACCACGCAAACAAAAGGCCTGGAAACGAAGAGTTCGCAGTTGGCGATTGAGCTTCTCCTCACGCAGCCGACACTGCTTGACAGTTTGCGCAAGGCTCACATGGGAAATTACGGTATCATACTCAGCCTGCTTGGGTGTCTTGACCACGGACTCAAGTCGAAGAAGCTCGTCGATCGGATTATCGACTCCTGTGAGCTTTAGCCCCTTGCCTATCTCCGTCGCTCTAGTTGCGCACTGCTGATGCTTCGCGTGGGGCAGGTGACCAGGTGACGAACCTGCGTGAAGATATCTTCATCCATCGGGTGAAGTACTCGTTGACGACGACGATGGACGAGGCGCAGCGCGAGACCTTCCTCACGAAGGCTGTGCGATCGCTCGAGAAGTAGTACGTGATGATCTCTGCAAGGGTAGGGCATACGGAATTGATGCGGATGCGATCCATATAGCTTCTTCATGATTGCGTTTGCCGAGTATGTCGGCTCTCAGGTGGATTTCGAGCAGAGTTTCTCGAGCTGGCTGGAAGTTAGTTCGCTTGCGATTATACGTCCCGACTGTGTTCACTGATGGTCTCCTCACAGGCCAGGACAGAAATTTGGAAGTTAGTCGACCGGCATATAGAGCTGCTCAATCCCTGGTGCTGATGACCAATCTAGCCAGGTTATGTTCCTGCGCAAGTCCTACGGCTCGCGACTCAACGTGTTCGCACCAATCAATGATTTGTCGACCTTGTCAAAGACCGGCTCGGAGGCGGGCGCTTTGGTCCCCGGCCAGCGAAACGATGTCGCGATCGCGGGAGGGCAAATATTGGGCGATGAATACTCTGATCACGTCGTTCGGGTGAGTATTTCGTGTTAGCGACTCATTATCATTATACTGACAATGGGCTGCGTAGAATCGCAGTGGGATCATCCTTCGTGAAGGGTGTGTATCCTCAATGAGATAACACATTAACAATCACTGATGATGCTCTGTTAGCACATTGTTGAAGTCAGATCAATGGCTCAGTCAGTCTCACCAGATGTCTCACGGCGTCCGCGGCGCGATCAATTTCCGCAATGTTCCTGGAACGAAGATCTATGCGCTTGGACAACCCACGCTCGAGGCCATCGAGGAGGTCGTGAGCCGCGTGCGCAGCGCTCACCCGTCTGCTAGTAAGATTTTGTGGATCACGCTGCGGGAGGAACCGATTGTGTATATTAACGGGGCGCCGTATTGTCTGAGAAGAGAGAGGTTTACGTTGCGGAATATGAAAGGTAAGGTATTTTTTGGGTTGATTGATTTAGAGGTTACACTAAGCTCGCTGCGCAGACTATGGTGGGATTTCATCGTCGAGGCTCGAAGTGCTCGAAGAGCGGCTACGCGACGATGTAATTGCCGAGCTAAGCACATTCGGAGGCAGGTTCGCATCTTTTGTAGCTGAACCCATATGAGCATAATCTGACGGAAGGACGCCTTATAGGTTGCTACTGCACACAGAGACGCCAGATGGGTCTGTCATCCCCGTTTGGGAAGAGGTTGAAGCGGAGAATGTGTCCGTGCTGAAGGAAATCATGGCATCGCGGAGACACATAGACGAGGGTGTCGAGCTGGCGTATGCGAGGATACCCATCACCGCTGAGAGGCCACCGGATTTCAGTGATCTAAGCGAGCTGATTGAGGTCGCGGTGGGTGCGAGCGCGGTGGGTGCGCCGATTGTGGTCAATTGCCAGCTTGGTCGGGGAAGGAGCACGTTGACAGCTGTGAGCGATAGGTCTACATCATGCGCATTATTCGTGATTGATGATGTGATTGTGCGATCCAGGTGATCCTCGTCCTCATCCAGCAATGGTTGGATGCGGCGACGAAGCAGACGAAGCAGCATTCACCCCAGTCGTCGCATCAATCCACACGATCTATCACATCCAACCTGTCTGTCTCGACGCTAGAAAGTATCAGCGGGCATGGGCACCGCGCGCCACGCCACTCGTACCAGATTATAAACAGTATGTGCTCTTGACTAACTGATTGATGTGGTACTGAGTTGGGCATTTCAGATCTGTTGCGAGTAATTCGCAAGGGTCCGGCGGTGAAGAGCATCGTGGACGACGCCATCGACCAGTGTGGGCAGGTTGTGAATTTACGAGATTCCATTGAGGAAGCTCGAGCGCGTGCGGAGCAGGCGACGGACGAGCGACAACGACGGCAATTTGCTCACAAGGGTATGCCTATTATTTGAATGCACCGGTCTTTCATCTGATAGCCAGTGCAATTCAGGGCTGCAGAACTTGAGGCGGTACTTTGAGCTGATCATATTCCAAGCATACTTGCAATCTATAGAGCCGGACACCATGCAGTCTTTCGAGAGCTTCGAGTCGTTCGTCGAGAACCGTCCTGGTATGTTGATGAACAGCTGGCAATTCTCAGTCAGATGGTAATCATGTTTGCATATAGTGATCAAGACGTTCGAGAAAGAGCTGGTCACAGATAACATCAACATTCTCAAACCACTGGAGCGGGTCGAAGAAGTTGAGGGCATCGCATCTGCGGACGAGGTTCGGATGATCGTCGCGAATCGTTCCGGCAGCATCCTGTCCGCATCGACGATTCTCAAGAGCGACTTCTTCTCTAACCTGCAGAAGATGAGCCTACCAGAGTGCGCAATTCCTCGTCAAGACTCGATGCTTCATGACTGAGTTGATAAATTGTCGACTGCAGACGTATTGAGGGGGCCCCGAACTTCCGTCGTGTGCCGCTGACGCTGAAGTTGGTACCATCTGGGACGTCGTCGCCAGCGGAGGATGCAGAGTTTATCGCGGGTACTGCGAGTGATGGAAAATGGGTCTGCGGAAGGTGAGCCTAGCTTGTATATACAGACCTGTGGATAATAACGATAGTCGTTCACAGCGGAATGCCAACTGTGCAAGGGTGATTATAGTTCCGTCTCATTCGAAGCACTTTGGCTCACTTTCTGGAAAATCAGCTTGAGGAATGCACTGCAACGAGTCGGCGCCGGCCCAGAGGGAAGCAATATGGTATACTGGACGTCGCTGAGAGAGGTGAGTCTGCAATGTCATCAATGGCTATAGGCTTGGCTTGACCGGGAAACGCTGTCAGGAACCAGTCATTTATGTGGCGGGAAGGCCACATGTGCTGCGATTGGTCGACAAGCCGCTTGAGAACGTCGAGTAAGCTACAACTGATATCAGCATTGCGCAAGTTAACCCAAGAGTTCTGTCAGGGCAACGGGAGTTACGACGAGCATGGTAGAAGCGATGGAGGCAAACTTCAAGAGCGATGTCATTCGTGAAGTCCGGTCCGGAGATGGACGCATTTTACTGCACGATGAGGTAGAGGAGCGACCAGGCGTGTTCTCAATCATTCCTATATGGGAGGAAGTAGCCGAGAATGATATCATGACTCCACGGGATGTGTATGAACTGATGGTGAGAGAAGGATATAAGGTATGATCGCTAGCGCTGTTTATCTGGCCATCATCTGAAAGCACCCTGTGCAGGTGGACTACGAGCGAGTCGCAGTGGTGCGTGTGTCAATTTAATTCAGATAATTCGTCGATCTGATGGTAGTTTCGTAGACGGACGAGCAGGCTCCGCTTCCTGGGGTGTTCTCTCACTTACTTCATCGAGTCCGTTCCGGGTTGGAATTAAACGAAACTGGAGACTTCATATTCAACTGCCAGATGGGCCGCGGGCGAACAACAACTGGTATGGTAACTGCGTGCTTGATCGCGACAACTATGAATTGGAACCATGATCTGGAGGAGTCGAAGTTGGTCCCGCGTCTAACCGAAGAGGAGAATGACGGTAACCTCGCGAGGTATGACCTTATCGATGGACCGTCGGAAGAGGAAGCATATCTGCAAGGTGAAAATACAAGGATGCCGTATATGCTATGATGGCAGATTCGTTGATGATTATTTCGCAGGAGAGTACAAGACCATCCTACAGCTTGTCGGCGTGCTATCGCATGGCAAAATGGCGAAGCGGTTGACGGATCGTGCGATCGATCTAATGCAGGATGTTCAGAATCTGCGCAAGGCAATATATGAGTACGTACAGGCATCCCGCCATATCAAAGACATTGCATGTTTACACTGCCTTCCAGCTATAAGCTCAAGGTGAGCGCCTGCGCGAAAGGCAGTTTGAAGCAGCGCAAATTGATGGACATCGGAATCAACTACCTGTACGTACGACGGTGTCCTGCGTGCTAGCTACTACTGACGTGTCCTCCCATGTCATATAGGTACCGATATGGTATGCTAATCGTCTTCGCAAACTACTTGATTGAGACCAAGGAGATGGAGTTACGCGAGTCGCAGGCTGTCTTCCCGGAATGGGTGAGGGAAAGACGGGAGATCACTACTCTGTTAGGACGCAGATCACTTGACTAACATGACCTGGACTGATGACCGATTTATCAGCTCTGTTCTTGTTTGTTGTGAAGCACTAGTACTTGCTTGGCTATTAACACACTTCGAACATACATTATAACTGTGTCTCGTCCGTCCGATGATCGATGAAACGTGGCATCGTGATGAGACTCGCTTGGTGACGAGAGCACGTGCACCCCCATAAGGTGTGACACAACGCGACTCTCACGGCAGACATGACGCGATTTATAAATGTAAAAAATCGTGTGGGATTGTCGGCTGATGTCTTACAATTGTGACAAAGCTTTCCCAATTTAGCATCTAAACAGCAGATAGTGCACATTCACAGCCAAAGTGAAACATTTTTCAACATGAAATGCCATGGTTGCAAATATTTGTCGCATGTGTAAGAAATCAGTCGACATTCACACACAATTTCCCACATTGATAAATCGCATCACGTGCCGTGTCTTGTTACGTCTCTATCGCGCAGCCACCATGTCGAGGTCAGACCTTTTGTTGTTGTTCAGCTTTATGGAACGCACCTTTGATCTGCTACAGTGCACGCCTTTTGCAGCTAGCGCTACCCCTGGTGAAGACGCACGGATTTACTCGCGAGGCCCTCTCCCGTTCTGTCCTCTCTCTTCCGACTCCCCTTTCAGAGCCGCTCTGCGAGACAGCACTCTCTGCGCTCTTTGGCGAAGGAGACGGTGCTAGACGAACGCTTATTGAGGTATGGCTGGACGACGCTCGTGATAACATGCAGTCGGCGCCAACACGGAGCCTGAAAGGTATCCTCAACCACAGGTTGAAGTGGAATGAGCCGGTGTTACAATACCTCCCCGAAGTCCGTCTCGTGCATTCGTGAACATCACAAAATTGACACTATGCGCAGGCGTTCTCACTCCTCGCTACTCAGAGGCCAGTCTCGGTTCCGATCGATCCCACACCAGCTATCAAGCACTGCACCAGCATCGCGGATCAAGCATGCTACTTGTCCGGAGATACTACTGTTGGCGTACGCCCGATTCGCGTTGTTTTTCGTCACGTTTGCTTAGCACGTGTGTCATATCAGCTCTCTTGGTACGCGCGCCGCGGCTCGATTGCGGCCGCATACGCCGCTGCAGGTAGCAAAATCTACTGAAACTCAAGCGATGCCACTAGCTGACGAACATTCCACCAGAACTTCATCAATTGAAGTCTCCTGAAACAGCATATCACTTTCTCAACAGCTTATTGGACTGGTCTTTTGCTCTAGAATCTTCATTGAACGAGGCGGAAACTTTTTCCGAGTACACTGGCCGAAGCTGGGCAGGGATCATCCACAGTCGGGGGATTTTCTGATTCATACTGTTGGATAGGCCTCGGAAGCTAACAAAATTTCTGTGCAATACGTTATTTGCTCCTCAGCAACTGCGACACGCGAAAGACTCATTGATTTTCAGAGTCATCTGATCTGGGAGCATGTCCTATGTGCCATCTCCTGCACCATATATAATAAGGTGGTAGGGCCGGTGCCAGCAATGCCCGCTACTGAGTGCAGTTGCACATGATGGTCACGAATTCTGTAGCCGGCGCTTGAACTATTAATAGTAGCGGGAATGTTGCCAGTGGTTGACGGGCTGCTTACATAAGGGGGAGGTTGTTCCTGGCGTCCCCTATCTTAGGCCGCACTCAGCCTCCCACCATGACCACCACGACCAAGTCTGGTGTCTCCTCATTGACCACGAGAAGAAGCCCATCGGAGCAGTATTCGATGTCAATTTGCCTCCTGTATCCAGTGTCAGTACATTGAGGAAGAAGGTCAAGGAAGAGTTGTCACCTACCCTTGACAGCGTTGCTGTCAATGAGCTCATAGTATGGAGATGCAAGGACCGAGGCTTTCTCACTGGTGTACGAGGTATCCAATTGGAATCAAAGCTCAAAAACATCCATCTTGATGACGGCAACACATTCGAGCAGCTCGATGGAAGGGATAAAGTGGGACGTCCCAAGATTGAGGAGGAGGAAGTGCTGCTTGTGCTGAAGCCTGGTGCGTTTCCACTTTTCTCGAAAGTTGGAGATCTTACTTGCAGATAGAACCGTCAATCACTCCATCGTCATCCGGTAGTTCCGGCATGGGTGCGTTCTGTGGTATCGCTCGTTTATACCTTCCACGCTCACGCAGCCAGACCAAATGCCCAAGGAACCGTTTGGGGGCGTCTTCATTCGGAGGCAGAGCAGCAATGCGTACGGATGGGCAGACTTGGCGCTAAACGATGTGTTCCCGTTCCCAGCAGAGCTAGTTCTTCCGGGTAACGTGGAGGCTCTGCTCAACAAGCTGGAGAAGCGTCGGCATTGGAAAGACGATGTGCGTGTCCACCCATGCCTGATTGGTTGGAGCAAAACTGAGACACTTGCAGATTCCGAGCTCCGGCGCGTCCTCCATGGACTCGGACGATCTAAGAGCTCTCTGTAAGGGATACGATTTGGAAAATTACTTCAACGGTTGCGAGGCACCCAAGGTTGCCGACGTTCCGAAGTCGAAGCTGATGGAGATGGCCGATGTGGGGCAACTTGCTTTTCGCACATGGGACTCACATGTTCTTGCGAGCGGCAGGGAGCACATCGTTGTCGCGAGGCTGTTCGCTCCTCTATTGGAGTATATGCTTTCGAAAAAGAAGGAAAAACCAGAGAGAGTTCTCTTGGATATGAAGTTGTAAGTGTCTAAACACATTCTCACATGGTGTACTCTGATCTTTCATCCTCTAGCGGCTTGAAACCGTGGCCGTTTCAAGCGGGAGTGCCTGTCCAGGTCGATGCCGAGGAAACATTTCGCAAGTACAAACCCAAGAGCGACGTCTCGTGGTGGAGGGACGAGCATGTCCTGCTTTTGGGGGAAATTCAGTCTGGAAACGGCGACAACGATTATATCGGCGCACTTTGCGAGGGAGCATATCAGGTGCGCCTTGCAAATGCAGGTGCAAACGCAAACGCTCTTGATGAGAGCGCTGTCGTTGTCACCTTCCATGTGTCAGCAACCAGCACAATGAGACTCTACTATCTCTTCCAAATAGACCCTGCGAACGTAAGGCAACTTGCAGTGCTTATGGTATGGTTGAGTCTAATGATCGCACAGGTCCATTCGCATGTCAAATATGAGGAGAAGAGATTCAACCTGAACTTTCTATCCGAATGCCAGGCTTTCATGCAAGTCCTTAACAACTATGTCGACCTCTTGATCGACGAGAACAAGCCTTCGGGCACGATACCTGAAAAGTTCTTTGCTGGTGTCCGGAACCTTCAGTCAGTGTCGACGAAACGTCTCAATGAGGACCAAGATCATGTGCAAGGTCCCCAAAAGCAGAAGAAGGCAGGTGGCGGCCAGAACCCTCCACCCGCTGGCGGCTCGGGAGGTAACCAGGACCAGGACTTTACGACCGAGCAGTATGTTTTGGTGCCGTCTTTCGATTTCGGCACACACGGGGTATGAGCTGTCCCATATATCATCTTCGTTTTGCGTCTAAAAATGAAGTCCCACTCAACAGAGACCAAGATCCATCTTTCCGATTCGGAAGATTTCGGACCCCAGCGGTACGCTATATGTCGCGAAGCAGCTTCGCTGCAAGGAGGAGCTGCGCTGCAAGGAGGAGCTGCGCCTCCTCGAGAAGCTCAATTCCTTCATCCCTGGCTCTGAGCATATCTTCCAGTTGATCGACTCGATAGACGCGAGTGTGGGCAAATGCATCGTTCTCCCGATGCGACAGCCCGTCTGGAGGGAACTGTACTCTGAAACGTTTACCTCCGGCGTCCTGAAAACCCAGCTTCACAAGCTGACCGTCGGTCTCGCGAAGGGCGTCACATTCCTGCACGATCATTTGATCGCCCATCTCGACATCAAACAAGGCAACATGGTCCTCACCAACGAGCTCTGTCTTCAGATCATTGATTTCGACGTCGCCGTTGAAGTCTCGTGCGACTATCCCGTATGCACAGACTACGTTGGAACCTTTCCTTGGATGGCTCCGGAAATTGAACGTGAAGACGACGACGAAGAGGAAGCAGAAGAGGACAAGCACCCAGCAAGGCCGCATAATCCCTTTCTTGCTGATAGGTACTCGTGCGGCCAAAGCTTCCTGACGTTCCTTCTTTTCGACTTTGAGCCTGTCCCTGGTCTCAAAGAGTACGCGAGACGGTTGATGGACCCATCCCCGCAGCTTCGGCCCTCTCTTCGCGAGTGGTACGAATCCGATACCGTCGAGGCTCAGCCGAAAGCGGAAGCTGTTCACGCAACACCGGGCCAAAGCAATGCCGCGGAACATATGGCTATCCATGTTGCCACGTCGGAGCTCAAAGTCAACCCCGTGGGCTTGTGTGTCGACGGTGACACATCTGATCTCGACTCGTCGAGCGCGAGTTCATCATCTGATCTCGACTTGTCGAGCGCAAGCTCATCGCCTGAGATGCCGTCGTCTCAAGAGGATCATGCCTTTGAGCCGGCGTCAGTCAACAACAAAGCCCAGGTTTCTGCATACGCTCCCGTGTCCAAGCTGATTGCCTATGGTCGGGGGGTGAAGAGAAGTGCCGATGCTCAGGATGGGGATGGTCACGAATGGGACGGTCACCCCTTCAAGAATCGGCGTGTGATGAAAATCAGTGGTTGATTGTCTATGGTATGAATCCAGAGCGTCGCGGTTGCAAACTTGCAAGATTGCATCGCTGTGTTGTATTTCTCTTCAACGAATCGTACTTTGATTTGCGACACTGTACTCGTTAACGCCCAATTCATCAGCACATCTGCACGCGTGCCTCGTTTCGTTGTAATGGTCGTGTTTTATGATTCTGGTAACACTGTATCTATGCAGGGTACGTACATGTTTCGTGAATATCCACGCTACCAACAAATATGCACAATAAGCTACGGGCAACACCAGACTGCGGCGCAGGAACGAATAACGAATCCAGGAACTGCGGGCACGTGTGGGTCGTGATGATCGTGGCCTTGATGAATAGGGCACCCTCCCACGGAAGAGATAACGTGCGGGGTATATACACGCAAAAGTGAATATGAGGGAAGAAAGACGTCAAAAAGCGCACACAGCAGTGACAATATAAGGTAAATAGTTGAGGAAGCTTGCATCAAGGCTGCAAACGAGCGTGGCACATTGCGGATATCGAGCTTTGCAGGAGGAGAGAGAGTTCATTGAGATTTCATGATCGTAGAACATCATTGTCGTGAGCCTAAGCGTTGAATGGCAGGGGTATCGGCCAGACTGCCGGAATGATTGTGCGAACGGCCTGCAAAGAATATAGATCTGCGTGAACGGCGTTGAGGAGAGTCTGACAGACTCGTCCGCATCGGCGGGGTCCATCCAGCACCAACTGAAGAGGCAATGAAGGTGGGCACCATAGTCATAATAGAAGGCCTGTGCAATGTGTCAGCTTAGGAAGACCAGAGAGATACAGCGACGCATACATAGTCAATTGAGCCTCCGGCGGAGGGCGAGCCTTACGACTCTTGCCCACATAAGACGAGGCACGCATCCGTCCACCGCGAACCTGCGCGAACGTGCTGAGGTTATCCCGCACGATCTCGTATGCCGCATTCCAGTCGCCCTCGGGACGTTTCGTCGGGAGGACTTCAGGATTAGGCAAGAGATGAATGAAGATAAAGAAGCGTTCGATCGGCTTGTTCGGTATGAGACGGATGAGGGCGCCAAGCGGGATGGACACAAATCCAAGAGCGAGACTGATACCCCATTCCGCACCATCGATACGTTCTACCGAGAACGCGTCGCCGCCGACGAAGACGATCAAGACCTGGCCAGCGATCTCTGCAACGGACGAATTAGCAAAACGCAACATGGAAGGATGACCAGACATACCGATAAGAGTGATTCCAATGAAGTAATAATTCCGCGAAATACCCTCAAAGATATTGAGGTGGTTGTCCAAGCGCCGGCAATTGAACGAGTTTGAGATTTGGGCAAACACAAATATGTTGAACACCACCGTCTGAATGTTCGTCTCGTCCGCCGAAGGGTCAAAGGCAAATATCTGATCGCCCAGGAAATGGAACAGCAGCACTATCACAATCTGGTATATCGACTGCCCAATGATTTGCTTGTACATATCCACGCTAAACAGCGGAGCCGTCTTCTTGTCCGGCTTGCGGTCCAGCAGCTCCGGTGACGCGGGGTCCGTTGCCAGCGCGAGCGCAGCGAAAGTATCCATGATAATGTTGATCCAAAGCAATTGCACCGCAGTTAAAACCGGAGATTCCGAGCCAGACGCGATGGTAGAGACGAACGTGATGACCACGGCGGTGATGTTCGTCGAGATCTGGAACTGCAGGAACTTACGCACCGCATCGTTCACGCAACGACCCCACATGATAGCCTTGACGATAGACGCAAAGTTATCGTCCATCAGGATGATGTCTGACGCTTCCTTTGCGACCTCGGTCCCAGCAATGCCCATGGAGAAGCCAACGTCGGCCGTCTTGAGCGCAGGTCCATCGTTCGTGCCATCACCAGTGACGCCGACGATCTCACCAAGCTCACGCAGCTTCTCGACGAGCAGCTTCTTGTCCTCCGGCGACGAGCGAGCCAACACCTGCAGCTTCGGTACCGTTGCAAGCAGCTGTTGGTCATTCAGCTTCCGGAACGATGGGCCATCCAAGACAACACCGCCGGGGGTAAGGATACCACACTGTTGCGCGATAGACTTTGCCGTAAGTATGTTATCGCCAGTGCACATCTTAACGGTGACGCCAGCCTTGTGGCAATCCGCAACAGCATCTCGAACGCCCTCACGCAGAGGATCTTCGATGCCGACTATCCCAATAAGCGTAAGCTCCTTTGCAAGGTCCTCATACTCAACCTTATAGAAACGGAGTTACTGAAGTTCACACGTCCAAACCGCATTGGATGCTCACCTCGTCTATGGCAGTATACCTCGCGCCTTTCGGCGGCCAGATGTCAAAGTCGCGATAGCACAGCGCGATGGCGCGGAGCATCTGCTCCGCATAAAACACCGTCGTCCGCGCGATCCCCTCCCCAGCCTTCTCATCCACCTCCCTCGTCTCCAGCGCATCGACATCGGGGCCCTTACCGCCCCGCTCAACCACAACATACCTCGAGCATCGCTTGGTCAAAATCTCGCTTGCACCCTTAAGATGCAACCTGTACCGGCCATCCGGCAGACGCACGACGACGCCCATCGCCTTGCGTGCGCTCGAGAATGGTATCATCTGTATGATCTCGGCCGCATCCCGCGTCTGCTTGTAGTCCGCCCACTCATTCTCCTTCGCAAACTTGAGCAACGCCGTCTCCGTCTTGCTCCCAACAAACGCCATCACGCCCGTCTCCGGGTCCGCGTCCTCAAACGCGGTCGAGTTGACCGCAATCGCGTCGTTGAGCAGCTCAACCATCGGCTCGGAGAGCACGTCGTTCAGCTCGGTCTGGTCGATCGCAAAGTCCCCAGCCTCGGCGTCCACGTTCGCGCGCGCCGGGTTCTCCTCGAACCGCTTCACGAACTTGCAATGGATGCCTATCGTGCCCGTAACGATCGTCATGCTGTTCTGCGTGAGCGTGCCAGTCTTGTCCGTGCACACTACGCTCGCATTCGCCATCGTCTCGCACGAGCCGAGCACCCGCACCAGCAAGTTCTCCTTCGTCATCCGCTTCGTAGCAAATGCCAGTGCCAGCGTAACCGCCAGCGGCAGACCTACATTTGCACAGATCCAGATCAATGGAGGATTGGCTATATGCCGGGACCGACTACACACCTTCTGGAACAGCGACGACCACAAGCGTGACAGAGATAATGAGTATGTCCACAAACGCAATACCCTTCTGGTTTGCCGTGCGAGGCGGATTATTCGTCCCAAGTTGCACAAAGAACTTGATCATGAGCGCGATGAACAGCAACAAACCAGCCGCGCTCCCCGCTTTCGCAATCAACTCCGCAAGATCGTTCAACTTCAGCTGCAGCGGGGTATTCTCCGTGTCTCCGCGAAGCGCTGTCCATATCCAATAAGAACAAGCCGTCAGCGAGCGTGCCCACATGTGGGAATGATGTGGTCGGCGCGCCACGTGCACGCCGCATTCGATCAAGAACGCGGGCGTGGACATAAAGCGGAAGGAGGGGTACCGGCAAAAGGATACACACTCACCCATCATGATGCGCCCATTGAAACTCTTCGTGCCCACCGCGATCACGACATAGCTACCATAGCCCTCTAGCACCTTACTCCCACTCACCATGAAGCAGTCCGAGTGCCCCTGATGATGGTGTCCGTGCGCCACAGGGCCAGACTCGCCGTGCATTCTCTCGTTCCTCATCGCAATCGCCTCATCGTAGCTGATCTTGCGGATCGCATCGCTCTCGCCCGTCGCTCCCGACTCGTCGCACCGCACGTTGTGGCCGCTGAGGAAGACACCGTCGCAGGGGATGATCTCCCCTGGCTCCACGAGCGCGACGTCGCCAACGACGACCTCGTGAACATCGACCACGCGCTCCTCGCCGGCGCGGATCACCTTCACGCCGCGCTCCTCCTTCTTCTCATTCAGCGCTTGAAACTGCCGCTCCTTCTGCCAGTCGTTTACGGACCCGACGGAGACCTATGCGGTCGGAGGCGTGTATGTGAATGTATGCACGGGAAGCGCCGAGAACGTCGGGAGTTGCCGAGATAAGTGCCAAGACCAAAAACGGTAGGTGTGAAAGATCAGTGAGTGAGACGCGCTGCAACCGGTGTAGTACGCACAACGATGACAATGGCGATGACAATGGCAACACCTTCCACCCAATCAACCGGGGGCTGGCCCGGCTCTCTCGGAGTCCCAAAGTCCTCAAATAAACCCAACGCAAGAGAAACTACTGCTGCAATGGTCAACAGTATCTGTGCAAGTCAGCGTCAGCAAAGGCACCGCTTACGCGGCAAGCATACGCACCAAAACTTTGTCCTTCATGGCCAGCCACATCAGCTCCAGCAGGCTTTTCGTTTTGCGTATCGGCAAGACATTCTCGCCGTAAACACGTTTCCTTTCCTCCAAGGTCGCTTCGTACGCCTTGCCCTTCTGCCACGGTTCTTCTCCCTCCTCCTCAGTCACCTCTGTCACGCTCTTCACGCTCTGCTTTGCGCTAAGGTCCACCTCGCTCGCTGGTCCCGTGACCACAATCCCTGGCACATCATTCCTCTTCCTGCCACGTCCACCGGGATTCGGTTGTCGGTCGTGTCTCTGACTCGCACCCTCACCTGCGCCCGGATGCGTACCCGCACCGGGTCTGTCATCGTGTGCCTTACTTACCGGCGACGCGGGGCGCCCAAAATGCGCCTGCTCCTCTGTCAGATCGAGCGCATGCGCGGACAGACCGCGCTTCGCGTCCGTCCCGAGACCCCTGAGAAGACCCTTGATGCCGCCCATCTCCTCGAGCTGCTCGAGCGACTTGGGGTCGACGAGCGCCGCAAGGTGCACAGGCTTGAACTCAAACGGCCCGGTGTCGACATCGTCGTCCGCCGACAGGTCAAGTTCAACGTGAGTGGGCTCCTCGTCCTCTGCTTCAGGACCCGCCGGGTTCTCCGGCGGCTCGCCACTGATGTGGCCGCTTATGCCTGCCACCGGATGCTGTGCATCCGCGAGCTGCTCGTCCGAATGTGAATGGGACGAGGCGCCTAGAAGCTTCTGGCGGCTGTGCGCCGAGCCCGAACGAGAGCGGACGGTAGTCCCGTCAAATTCTGATGCGCGGTCGAAGTGCGAGTGCGTCGGCGATGCCGGCGCAGGCTCGTACGGTGACTGCGGCAGTTTGAGTGGCTGCAGATGATACTCAAGGATAGGAGGTTCAGGCTCTGCGCCGTCGGCTGAGCCTAGCGAAATGGCGCTTGCGGCACTGCTGCTGCGGCCATGTTTGCGGGGTTGAGTGGGTGGCGAGAGGAAGCCGCGCGAGTCCCTATCCTGCTTGGTGTCCCGTTGCACAGGCGAGTTGCTGAAATTTGCAGATGAGACGTGGGACAGGGTGGGCGAAGGCGGTACGTGCGTGTTTGACGAGGACCCCTCAACTGAGCCAGCATAGGAGGGAGACGGCGAGCGGTTGTCCAGAGTAGGGGACAGCGTCGGCGAGTAGGAAGCCTCGAAAGAGGAGCCGGAAGAAGCCCGCGGGATGGGCGCGGGAGACAAAAACTGTGTCGGGGAAGACAAATGCTGTTTGTGGTCGGAAAGCAGCGGCGCGAGAGCGCCTAGCGCGCTGGCATCAGAGGGAGGAGGAAGGGAATCTGCGTGGGAACGGTCGGCATGTTCGTCCAGGTCAAAAGACGACGAAAGGTCAGTGGTGATAATGTGTGGAATTTCTGGGCCACTGGTGGGGAGAGACATGAGACGATGGGAGAGAGAGCCGGCAGGAGAGGATGGTCATCTACACTAGCGGGCGTGCTATATAACGAGGTTAAGAGGAGGTTACGAGCCTCGGTATTTGAACGTCCACCATATTTCCAGAAGGCCGTACACTGCCTCCCCCAAATCGGGTATATGCCAAGCGCTTAGATGCTCGACCTACCCAGGCTCCGCGCGAATGCTCCTCGACATCCGTCCGTCCTCCCTGTCCGTTGCTGTGCCGTCCCGACTGCAAGCGTCGCCGTGTCCGATGTCCGCTGCGTCGATGCCAGTCCGTCGTCAGCCGTGAGGCTGTGGCCATCAGAACGTGCACGTGCCTGTGATTCAGATCTTGTCCGGGAGCCCGGCCGTGTGGCGCCTCCCCACTCGACGCGCCGATATCCCACATCCTGCCTGAGCTCTGTACGCGATCATTATTATTCACAAATTACGATGTTACAAGTATACAGCCTCACAAAAAGCTTGTGAGGCACACGTACTCGGCGTTGTCATATATATTGGCAGTCAGCCTGTGTCATCGAGTCTGGAGCTGTCCGGTTTGTCTCCACGCCCAGCTCCAAGGACATCGCACCGCTCTCAGGATGGCTCCCCTTCCGCTCGTCAGGCTCGGTACTCAGTATTCGGGGGCACACTTAACCCTCCCCTATATGTGTTGGCTGTACAGGAAACACCCATTGTTGCTTCAAAATAAACGGCAGAAGCCGCATACCTCCCCAACGGAATAGGCTTCCCCTTCCGAGATTATGAACCTCCGTCCCTTCCGTTCTGCGCTTCGGTGACTCGCTGAGGCATTTTCCTCGGGAAACAGTCGGAGTTCTCTACATCGGAACATACATCAGGTTTCCGCGTTCGATTAACGCCGCTGGACTATAAGCTCCTTTCTGTCACTTTCAGATCCCGTATCAAGTCATCCAAACCATATACGTTCCTTGCTCTCCATGATCGTCGCCCTACTCAACATGACGCAATGTCTGACAAATATTTTGCCTATCGGTGTATCCCCTCTACCGCTGCTCCTGAGCTGGCTCCTTACGCAGGGAAGCTATCCAGCTTCCCGTCAACGAGGCGCCTTCGTGTTCGTCCATCGATCAAGTCCTGTTCGCAACGCACAGCTCGATCATTTACTCGATCCGTAGCTCTGACATGCGGCCCGCCTAGCATACTCATCTGACTGGGACCGACATATGTATGAACGCCTGCCATCGGGCGCTCTATTGTAATATACAATTCCATGCACGTTGCCTGGCTCTCGCCGTCTGCTGCCGCCAACTATCACTCCTGCCATCCTCATCTCTCCACCATCATCGGTCCTGTGCGCCGACTCGGCCGCAGACCCTTTCTACATACATCCTCACGCATTCCCCGCACGCGCTAATACACGTAAGTACCGGCGTTCCAGATCGCCCCCACGCGGAAACAATGCACAAAACCCAAAATTGGCGTTCCGCGACGCGTCACAGAACTAATCATTAGATCTCAAGTGCGTGAAAAATCCGCCTCACGCAGGCCATGCGCTGCAAGTCAATCAAAAAAGTTGACCGCACAGCCGATAGACGCTCGTCACTTGAACAGGCGCTCGCGTGGATAAGCGTAGACGCTCGATCGAGATAAGCAATGTATCATGATGTAATCGCTCTTTCGGGGAATTCACGTTTTGGGCAAAAGTGAAAGTGTGAAAACCTCACGTGCGCATCGCTGAACCAGACAGAAATCATCTGCAGACATCGTGAGCACAACTCGACGTACTCTTTGCACCTTGCATGTGAGCTTGTCCGCTCTGTGCGCGCGCAACTGGCCACAGCGCACGGCATCTCGGCCGCCACACGTTGCATTTCTTCCTGGTGGCCAGACCGAATATTTACCACACGAACGTGTACCTCGCTGCCGAAACTCCTTATGCCGCCATGAGCATCGCAGCGATAGGCTCACGCCACTAGGACGCCACCGATCGCTTCGCATGATCTGTCTACAGGAAAAGTCCGAGTGGCGGGCCGCGGCCTCTGGGCAGAGGCACGATCGTTATTTCCCTCCCTCGCGTCCGGATTCTCTTGCTGACTACATGGATATCTAGAACGAATGCGCTCGAAGCGCGCACGATATCCGACGGCAGAAATCCTGCCGAAGACAAAAAAACTCGAGGGAGGGTTTAATATTGAATATCGGAGACTCGAACATACAGCTTTCGATTGAAGCGAAGGCCAACGGTGATCATCGTACGAGATCACGAGCACATCATGATCATGGTCACATACATGCCGGAACTGTTCCGGGGCTAGTGGGCAAATCCCCCCGGTTCGCGGTCCACCGGGTCATGGTGTCTCGTTTCGCAAACACTACCATACAGCCGACTTGAACGGCGCGATGTCTTGTCACCTGAGTAAGCTAGGAAGACGCTTCTATGCACGTTCGTCAGGTACGAGATCAGGGCGATTCGTGCAGATATCGAACCGCCCGTCCCGAATCGCTGTTCACAGTATTCAGTGCTCTTGGCGATTCACGCCGCCGCCTGCTGCGGCACTCGCGCATAGCTGGATATCTCTTCGCCTGCGGCCAGCTGGTCTGCCTCGGGTACATTCTTGGTTCCGAAAGAGGGCATGAAATATAGGTAGGTATCGAGCGGCCCGTGCCGATTGCGGCCGACACTTTGTAGAGCTTTTGGTGATCTAGGTTTGAACCTTCTGTGATACTCGTGCATAGCTCGATATATCTGCCTGTGTTTGGCTGGACTGGCTCCTCGGGCACATAGAGTTTCGGTAGGTATTGAGCGTTCTGTCCTGAATCGTAAACCATAGTTCACAGAACTCGTGGGTATCCAGGGTTTTGCTCCTTCCGTGATACTCATGCATAGCTCGATATCTCCACCTGTGGTTAGCTTGACTGGCTCCCGGAGAACATTGTTAGTTCGTAAAGGGCACCGATTTAGGTAAGTGTCGAGCGCTCCATTACGAACCACAATCTACGATCTACAGGCTGGTGGCGGCTCTGTTCTTGCGTTCTGTGTCACGCACACACGGTTCAAATCTTTCCACCCCAGGAAGTTGAGCCGGCCTCATCGGTAACATCGCTCGAGAATGTGGTATAGTATCCGGTACTACACCAAGCGCCCGACCACCTCCACTTTTCAACTTTGCACATTCTGTCATGATGTTTTGTTCGTATCAGATCCATTATGTGCAACAGGCACATTCTCAGCGTGAAACCTGACAGGCCTGATCCCCCGGAAGTCACACAAGCAGAAGCCGTCGACATCGGCGCTACTATCCGTGGAGAAGCCCGATCGGCTTGATGGTGCTCATGCCAACGTTAACTTACTGTGCAAAGCGCTGACGTCAATTCAGATGCGTCTCGTACACTCGTGAGTCCCACCTTCGCTATATTAGTATAAAGGCAGTATACTCGCACGTTCAAGTTGGCATGCCCACTGTCACCTGCATCGCTCATTCTACTCGCCTGTCTCCGCCAAGAATTGGGTATCTATTAGGTTTGTGAGTCATGCATCCTCTCGAGAATGCATGCGGCTGACTACTGCTTCGTGTATTAGGATCAGTGGTTCCTGAAGGCTTATCAGATAACGCAGACGCCCGTGTATTGGGGGTAATGGCAAACAAATTATTGGCAATTCTGCAGTGTGTCAGCCACTCTGCCACTCTGCGCAGGATGAACAAGACCTTTCGGCTCACGAGGCATGACCAAGGACATGCATGTTGCATAGATGAGACGAATGCTCTGCTGGGAACCATAGTAAGGAAACATCGTAGACTAGTATTGCACTCTGATCAGAAAGCTACTAGCTTCGCAGTGAACTCTCGTGGTATTACCACAATGCGCGGAGAACGCAGTACAATTACACTGCGCATTACACAGTATACAATTTACGAGCTTCGAACAGACACGGAAGCACCCTGATGCCAACGAATTACGGCCACGAAGGCCGCATAATTGGGCGCCGCATCCAGACACCTGGTCGCCGTCTATGATGCACAGATGGCACTATCATGATGGCTGACTGGGAGGCTGTTCAACACACACACTGTTCTTCACACAGTGGTATACATCACTTGCTGGCCGAACGATCAAGCGACGGCACAAAGATCGTGCATAATCAGGAACATCATTATGCATCTGCCAAGCTACCTCATCCCCGACTCGACTGATCAAATGTTCTTGCATTCCTGTGAAAAGCTGTACCTCTTGCTGTGAACGTGTCGCACACTTACGGAAGCTTCTTCATGGCTCGCTCGATACCGAGCATAGGGTATGGGCGGGGCTTCGACAGTCAGCGCTCATCCAGGAGGATCGCAGTTGGATGTTTCATTACCGGAGCCAGTCTAGCGTCTGCTCACCTCACGTAGTATTACTCAAGGCGGCGACTCTGAGAACACACTGAAACACCACCCTCTGCGAGCCAGCTTCGAGTGCGCGTCATGTTTCCAGCGTTATCCGGAGGCGATGCTGGAGTGATCCGCATTTTCTGCGGGTTACACGAAAGACACAAGCCGCGAGATGGGCTAGTGCGCACTTCTTGCGCCGGCAGGCTGCCTCAGAGTTTCATTTCGGGGATGTTCATTGGGGCAAGGTTCGTCCTTGGCGTATTCGTATTTGCGTTCAACCTGCTGACCAGAACGCTCCTTTGGAGGTGTTTCTCTCATGCGCGCGGACATTGGAGCAAGGGCATATGCTAGAATGCAGGAACGCAAGTACATCACGTGGAGGCTTGAATGAAAGGTATAGCATGCTAGCTCCGCTCCATGCTGCGAAGAGCTCTGCTGTGGACCCGCAGTGGCGCATGGAGTACTTTACACTGCAATACCAATTCATGAATTGCTTGGACCGTTCAGGTGACGCGCTTGGGAGCAACAAGGCCGGTTGTTTTCATGGTCATACCAAAATGGCTTCTATATCCCATGAACTTGCATGCAAACTGCTAACATTGGCACTGGTCAGGTCCGATCGAGGCTGTGAACATTGTCAAATAACACACAATAGATCTCCGCCCCTCAACCGCACACACGAGGTCCTCGTACAAGCCAACGTGGTCCATGCGATGTTATTCTCCTAGCACACATAGTGCGGCATTGGATTGCTTCTCATCTCGTGGGTGGCTTCCTGGTATTCACGCCCGATCCAGTTCGATTCCAGAACGGTGGCAAAATCTTCATGCTTCCAAGGACGTGTACGGTGGGTAAGGGGCCTACATAGCCTCATCAGCCACGATAACAGCGCGGGAACCGGCTAATTCGGAGAAGCAAAACTCTCGAGGCATCATTTCGCTTCGAGATTTGGAAGCACGTATAGCCGAAGTTCGAAACGCCGATCAATATCAGCGGCCCTGAAAGGCAAGTAGACGCGAGATTCTTGAAACCTGGCCACATATCTGATTAGTACGGGGCCGTTCAGCGCAGCCATATCGCGTAGTGAGGCCAGGATGCCGTCACAAACCATCGAGCACGTAACATGCTTACTTGTCGTGAGGTGACTTAATCCTGGTAACTGCGCGCTAAGGTTGTTTTCTCCTTAGAGGCGATAGGTTGTAAACGCCCGACGCAACGCCATGGAAGCAGTGTTATTGCCGACCCAGCACTGAGGTTCTACGAATATGCGGCCGCGTATTTTGTGCTTCTCGTTCCATAGAAGCTACGACCTAGGTAACTCTCTTATATGGAGACTCTTTCATGAAACGCTCGACAGACGGCCGTGCTTCATACGTCTAATGCCCACGGTATGTCGTAATGTTACCGTTCGCACGCTGACAACATGGTTACACAAGCGTGCGAGCATTCCGTCAGCATATTTGTTGCATCCTGTTGATTGCTGCGGTTGCAGACTCCGTAACGTGACGCATCAGGCGGGAAGATCCTACCAAAGGTACACTGCGAACGTTTTCATTGCATGCTGGTGAATGCGTTCAATTATAGGGAAGAACGTCAAAGTAGAATCCCGGGACCGGCCCGACATTTTGAATGCTATGTTTCCCGATGCAGAAGGCGGAACGTCGTTGAGCTTGTATCCGCAGCATGGTCACAGCTCGCAGCCCTGGTGCAAGCTAGGCTGCCCAGTATCTTGTGTTCACCACTACGCAAGCATGTGGTTATGTCCAAATTCATACTGGTCACTGTCTAGCCCGAGATGGAAGCACGCGGACAAGTACTTTGAGCGCTGTGCTACTCCTGTTAGAACAAAGGGGGGTTGTCTTGGTGGTGCAAGGTTCGCATAGCCTCGCCAATTGCATGCGTACTCGGGCTAACAGGGGGACGGGGGCTGTAAAGGTAGAATCCAGTGTCAACGTCTCCCAGGCGGTTTTGGAATGCCCACACTCACATTGCGTCGGACCGGTGCTGTACAACGATGTTGCGCAATTTTATAAGCCAAGAGAATGATCTCAAGATTCAGCATGATTCGAAAGATTTTGCGAGCTATGCTTCATGCGGTGTCCATTCGAGATCTTTCCATGCTATATCGATCGGAGTAAAGCTCCTCCCCACTACCCCGAGTTGCAGCGGGAGAAGTTGAAAAAAAATGAATCAGAACTAGCACAGCATGCAAAAATCTCTTGTGGAACACCGACGTCGTTCTTATGCACTACAAGAATGTTAAAGAGAAGAAAAGTAACGCAGACGTCCACGAAAATTCAAACACGAATGACCAAGCTCATTGCTCCAGTTTAAGTTCACGTCACGGGCCACGAGATACATCGACAAGGAAAGCTGGCTGCGCAGAGTTTTCGCAGCCAAGCGAAAGGCGGCCCGACCAGAACAAGGAAGACAGTATTTGAAACACACCGACGTTCGGATCTAATGTATATGGCGGTGCGCAGTGGGTTGCGCCTCGAACACACAGCTCGTTATGCGGTAGGGATATTCCATCGCTTTCATACAGCAGTCTCGCTCAGAGGTTGGAGAATCCAGCCGCTAGTTATCATGGAGGGAGGTTGCAAAGAGTCGGCGCTAAAATATGAGGCTGTGCTTCTTAAAAAATGGCTGTGCTCGCGCCTTATATGGTAACGCAAATCCTTTAGGCTTTCAGATATCACAATCAATTGCTCGATCGGTTATGCGATGGCTTATGATGCGCAGGAGTACTTTAGGCAATACAGCGGGGGGACACTTCTTTGGACTGAAGGATTATTGCCATATGCTCTACGAAAGAGCTGCATGTGCGAGATGCTTGGACTTTAGGCGCTCAAGACCTTTGGCCAGTCATGATCATACATTATGGTAGTATTGGGCATCCGAGATGTTGCTGAAACAAGCAGTACGTATTCGAGGCATAATACAATTGGAATGGCGGGAGGAAAGATGCCACACAATGGCCTTAGAAGGCGATTGAAGGCCGCCTTAAAATCATTGACAAAGAAGTGAGTAACGACTCCCGGTGCTTCTCGTGTATCTCCTGACTACACTGCATAGAACATAGAAAACTCCATCTCAAGTCCAGACTCTATGCATAAACATCCGCAGTCAGTCGAGCTTTGAGACCGCCTTATCTGAGTTTAAGGACTCACAGGCTGTCCTCCGTTTGCATACTTTCATCGCCGTCTGCGAAACTCACATTTCATCCAGAGTCGGCGCCTCCAGGTCAAAGTCGATCGGCGTCGCAGACGGTCCCTCCGCGACAACTACTTCAGACCTAGTCTCTGTAGGCAGAAGGGTCACCTCCACAACAGGCGTTGGCAGCGCCGTGGCCTTCCAGCCGCTGCGCCATTGCGCCAGGCCCGCTATCAATCCAAACACGCCAACCCACACCTACAGTTCGTCACGTCAGCAAGGCCTCCATCAATGATACGTGCAACATTATATAAAGCGATATGGCGCGCAGCAAGCGCAAGAGCGCCACGATGGTCAAACATGGAAAGGGCTGTGCACATAAGCTCGCAGATATCACGCCATCGCTGAACGAAGATGGGCAGATGGGGGATAGCGATGGAGATACCACAAATGAAGACGCACCTCATCACTGAAGAGACCCTGTTCCAGAGACCTGTGACGGAGATTCAGGAACAATGGAGTCAGTACCGTATGTTCGGTGCAACGGCGAACGAGGAGCTAGAAGCGAAGATATGCAATAGAATAGTACCCTGGATGGAGTACACAGCCTGTGCGATGGGGCGGAAGTAGATTGGACTAAGGCAGCACAACACATTATCCGGATAGACGGTACGATAGGCGTGCAAACCGTGCGGAACCAAGCATCTGCTGATGGATAGCACCGACGAGAAAATATCCTGACATTCTCTTTGAGACATCCTTCGGCAGCGTGCCTTCACAACTGTACTTTATCGGGGAAACGTTTCAAGTATCACGAAAGCCATACAGAAAGTGATAAGTCATGCAGGCACTGGGGGCCGGAGGAAAGAGCCGATTACGGACCTTCAAACATAAGTACAAGAGAAATACTGCCAATGCACATTCGCCATAAACGATCGCAGAAAGTCAGCAGCCAGCGCCAACTTGGGCAGGCCGCAGCTCTAGCACTGTCAGACGTGCCGGCCGGCTGAGCAGGGAAACGTTTTAAGAGCATGCCGCGCGAGGCCTCCTAGGGCATGGGAGCGTATCTATCGTAGACACGCGTCTGCGCACAGCCATTCTCTGACCATGCTAAATCAGGTTGCCGGATGACAGCAAGAGACCCGTTCCATTGGTCGATGCGACAGGGGAGAAGGGACGAGTAGACAAAGGCACCTCGATAGCTGGAACCTCTCCAACATCACGTGTCTTCCGCAACACAGCCTCGTCGACGTAAAAGGACCTCATTTGTTGGAGACAATAGCGAGCATTCCAGAAGAACGTTCGTTTTCCACACGAGCCCGCGGAATGACGAGCGCGGCCAACAAGCGACCCGGACGATCGGCATACGCGGTAATTGATGCACAGCCCGATGCAAATGCGAGCAATTCGCCGTGAATCCAGAGCGCGAGATAGAACGCAATGGGGACGAGCTGCAGTCATGGGGTGGTTCGCGAAGCCCGGCAGGAGCACATGAGGCGAGCAGCGAGGATTCGGCGACGTCGAGCAGCCGAGCGTGAATACAGTATTCCAAGCTGCTGACGGGAGCACACAGCCGAATTCACGCTCGCAGGGACGGAGAATACCAGAAGGGAACAAACGTGGAAGTGCACGTACCAATGCACGGTCAATGGCAGGTAGCCGAGGTTGACTATGAGCTCATTCCAGAGCGCATCCCATCTCTGCTTCAGCTCTTCCTTCTCCGCTTTGGCAGAGACGGCCTTTTTTCTATGTGATCAGGCACTCTTCGACAGATAGGAAACAGCTTACTACATACCTTGGACTTGCTCACTACGCGTTCACGGACCTTGAGCAGCCGAGCATCTTCACGCAGGTGCATGAACTGCAGGACAACATAGGCTGCCCAGAACCGGCAAGACCATATGCCCAAGGCGTTCAGGTCCAAACGGATACGCCTTCCAGGCTTCGCTTTGCCGAACGGAAGCAATGACGATAGCGATGGCATGGAGAGCTCAGGCGCGATGATGGAGTGGGACAGGAGGTAATACAAGTGCTCAAGGGGATAATATGCAATCATGGACCACCCTTGCAACCTCTCGATAGTGAGCAGCTTGCGGGTTTGCGGGTGGCTCCGCTCAATTGAAGTAAGCCATTGTATGATGGGCAGGAGGCCTAGAGGTAAGTGAGTTGAGATCGCACACGAGCTCCGTTCCCCATAGCTCAAACCTATGAGACTCTACGTCAACTTACCCCAGATACGAAAGAGCATTCGTGCATCGCCGAGGATGCTGCCTAGCTTCGCCAGTCCGTCTGCAGAAGCACTGACGGGTGCCGGGCGTAATCCAGCATTATGCTGCATCCGAGCACGGAATTGAAGGAATGGCACGATCAGTTTGATTGCGTATTGGATGATCTATGACGGACAGTTTCACGTAAGTGTAACTGCTCGAGTCGCGTAGCATTGCCCCTCTGACCATGAAGAACTTGCTGCAGGGGAAGAACGCGTCAGTTGCACTGAGCTACGAGGGCTCCAAGTCTCACTGACTCGCTACCGCTCCACGTGCTGAGGTATCGCACGAGATGATCCAACGTCTCCGAGGTAGGAACGAACGCGAATGACCCCAAAGTTAGGTCCTCAATGCGAGACAAGGTGAGCATCTTTGATGGTCGCGACATTGTGCAATTCTCGTTACAATTAAAGACAAGTGTGCAGCAGAGGTTGTCAAACCGATGGCAGACGATGGTCAAAAGGAAGAGTGAACTTCAAATACTTCCGTCGACTCCGCGCGGAGGAGCGTTGGTGTGAAGCCTCGAGGCCTCGCGATCCGGGGTAACACGTACCCGCGGAGTTGCCGACCGACGTCACGCGAGCGCCATGTCATGTGAAACGCTTATCTAATGGCTGTACAGTCCGCACATAAATTCTCAGCCACCGCGTTTCGCAACTCTATGAACAAATCCATGAGGACACAAAAGTTCGGACTCGGTTGTTGCTTTCCGTCTCCTTGTCCGCGTTCCAGTCCTCTAGAACAACCCGACGGTGCTTTCTCCGGTGATTTGAGACTCGTCCGCTCGACTGGTTGGCCTGCTGTTTCTGGAGGTATCGCTTCGGCTGGTGCTCATGACGGAGTGGTGGTTGATTGGGAGGACGGGTTTCTGCACTGGAGAGGACCGACATTCCATTGCTAGAGTACGCTTCGACGTTGTATTCTTCCGTTCGTGGCGCAATGCATTGTTTTTGATATCACCCAATCATGACATTCCTCTGAATCATAGGCATGTTCATTACGTGAGTATTCTATAAATGATAAAATTGTGTATTAGACGATTGGATATCGATGCGGAGCAGTTGGATACAGCAGGTCGGTACAGCATATAGACACGAAAGACGAATCGCTGTCCGACAGTAATATATACATCTCATGTTCCCTTCTTCCCAGATTGTGATTCCGATGCTGGTGTAGCAGGCTTGGAGACCATAGGCATCGGTCGTTTGGAAAACACCATCTTCCGCTTCACGATGGCGACCACGTCCCATCCTTTTTCAGAGCTTCTTCGTTTTGATGCATCCACATCGTCCATTGGGATGTCGTCATGTGCGTCCGACGGTAACGACCTGCGATGCAAGACCGCGAGAGGCTTAGGGAGATTGACGAGTCGGCCTTCTAGCAAGTGATAGCCTATTAGCAGCGTCGGCTTCTGCTGTGTGATGGTTTAGAGCATGTCGCATCTACTCGCACAGTCATGAGCGTGGACGAGGGCACTCACTGTCGCATCGTCTATCCGAAGCTTTCCAACCACCTGGCCTTCCCTGTCCCCCTTCACCTCCAACGAGCCTTGCAGCTCTATCAGCACCAGCTCATCGCTGCCGAACTGGGCCAGCTGTGGTGGGAATATCTGCGAGGAAGATGAGGAAGAGCTTGGAGCCGAGATGTTGATTGGGATGATCATGGCGTGGTCTAGCAGTGATACAGGGTCTGTCTGGGTCGAGCGAGAGTGGCTGAGGGAAGACGCGTTCACAGTCAATCGCGACGCGCCTCGACGCGCTTGTGGCAATCCACGTGCCATGAGTTCTCGTCCAGCCCCATATCGTAGTGCGACGCTCACGTACGCTCCGCTCTTGCTCTCCATTATGTGCCACAATGTCGACGCAGATTTCTGAAGGACCTCTAGCCGTCCAGCTGCCTTCAGGGACGTCGCTCGAACGTCACATTGCGCCAGCACCCATGAAGGACTCTGACGCTACGCACAAGCTCGCGATCTGCTTGCATCCTTGGTCATGGCTCGGTGGGAGAATGGACGATCCGTGGGTCGCAAGAGTCATGCAGTGGTCAGAATTCATGCTCATCGCATCTGCTTCTCCTCTTTGGCTGTTCCTCTGCGGAATCTCGCTCCAGTGTACTGCACACTTTGATAAGACCGCTGCACCGACGCGGCTACCACGTTCTGAGGTATAATTCTCGTGGTGTAGGAAGGTCATCAGGGTGGTCGTCTTTTACCGGCAGCCGTGAAGCACAAGATCTAAACGAGCTGGTGAAATGGGCAACAGAGGCCTTCAACCCAGTAGATTCGATTGTGATCATTGTATGTCGTGAGGTCTATTCCACCATCTTGTGTTCGTCTCCCGCTAATGTGGTGTGCAGGGATACTCATACGGCGCATTGATAGCCTCACTCCAACCCCTTCTCCCTGAGCCCAGAGTATCTCACGTCCTCCTCTCATACCCTCTCGGGGCCCGCCACTGGCTCACAGCCTTCCATGGCAAAAACTACACAGACGCGTTGACCTCCCTCATCCGCGATCGGTTGTCCAACGTGCTCATCATCTACGGCGACCGAGACGAGTTCACCAGCGCGGAGCAGTATGAGCAGTGGCTCGAGGCTCTCAATAGGGACACTCAGGGCGAGCGTGGCTCCTTGCAGACTGCCAAGGTCGAGAATGCAACGCATTTCTGGAGGGAACAGAATGCTGTAGATCGGCTAGTCGAGGCGATCGAGTCTTGGTTGCCGACGTGACACGTTCGCTCTTGTGCATTGTTCGAGGACTGTTGCATATGGATTTGCACATGTGAGGACGGATGGACATCTATTCATAAATAAGTTCACGCTTGGACAGATGTATGCGAAATGGCGTATTGATATGCAGTACGCACTCTGGCTCCTTCGTTGCTCTTGAGCATTGATGTATACAAATGAATTCCTGCCATTCTTGTGCATCGAGGTCGAGTTGATCCGACGTGGTCGGTCATGACGTCGATAAAGTGGTTTGAATGAAGGATAGGCCTGTGTACAACGCCTTGCCTTGAAACAGCACGAAAAAAAACTTGTTTCTCCTGCCAAATAATGTAATCGTTACATGATACACTATGTTGTCGGGCGACAATGAGACTTGCTACTCCTCTTACAGCAGGCCCCCGGCCTATTCGATAGCACAACTTGAGGCCAGACTGCATTCCTGCTTGGAAACTACCATACACTGTGTAGATATCATGTCTGTAAATCCACCGTATGTCTCTCTATTCGCATGCTTTGAACGAACATATCAACGAAGCCAGCGTAGTGAGGTAGTCTTGAAGGAAATCACTTAGTAGAGTCCGGAGCAATCCCACAACGAGCGTAACTATCTGTAAATGCTAATTGCATGCCGCCTGTCTGCAGAGGAGATGCGGGATACGGCTCGTGATTCGTGATCGCAGCCAGTGATAGCATCCCTCTTCTCGAGTGCATATGATTAGAGCCATCAGCCGGTAACGCAGATCCACTGGCAGTAGTGGGTCCTGCGCCTTGCTCCGTTAGCACCCTTTGGGCCTCTGCATGAGGTACTGATCTGCTTTCCGATGAAGATACAGATGGAGGAGTATAAGCAGCTTCATCGGGGAGTACTGTTCATTGCATGCCTCCACCTTCAGAAGTAGAAGGCGATGTCGAGGAATCCTCGCTAGTAGGCGACCCGGAGAAGGAATAATGAGGCACAACAGTGACCGGTTGAGAAACGAGCGGCTCGATATTAGTTAAGGGGGGTAAGAATTTATATGTCCGTGGAGGATAACTCTCCGTTTGAGGGCCAAGTGCATGTCTTGAGCCTTGCTGATGTTGCGAGCGATGTATGTCAGGCGACAACTGGCCAGACGCTGACTCTATGATAGGCGGAACAAACTGTACGCTTTGCGAATATGGGAGCACAGCTGTCGGATGGATCATATGTGAAGGTGGCGCGGGATTTGGTGCAGAACATGAGGGGGAGCTTGAACCGGGACTGATAGTGAGGTGTCTGATTATGTTTTCCAGTTCCAGCAGCTTCCGGTTCGCAACATCGAGACTTAGCTCCAATTCGCGCAGCTTTGCATGATTGCGACTGACTTCCGCCTTAATGTCTTCAGACTCCCGTCGAGTTACATCCCTCTTTCTTGACGTCTCTCAGACATTGTCTCATTGATCAATGAACTTATTTGCCACTTACTCCGGTTCTAGCATTACCCAGTCACATGCGGTGCTTCCCCTCTGAGTACATGGACCGCATGGTCGAGCTCTGCTCAAACGGGACAACTGTCAGCCAGGAACAAAAGCAGAACAACGGGAGCCAGACCTGTCGCATTTGATTTTCCTTCTACGACATTCTAGATCAAAGAGTACGATTGGTCAAAAAGCGAAAGCCAGATAAATAACGAGCAACTGAACTTTACCTGTACAACTAAGCCCGCCTTTGCGCCGTGCTATTTGTGACGGCATGTATGTGGCACCGTTCATTTCAGGAATGGATGTGTCTGAAGGTGCACCTAAGACATGCATGGACCTGAGTATCGACTTTCGTCCATAGTGGCCAAGATTCTTATCAGATCGCGGACGGACCTTCAACGACGCTTGCTGCCACTGCAGAATTTCCTTGCATACTATCGGTTGCCATGCTAGAAGAGAACGACGAAAAATAACTCATCACTGCCTAAGCAGGAATGCCTTTGATAGACAGGAGCAAGTTCGGACTAAGGTCGTGATCTCGGGCAGGGACATAGAACGAATGTGAACCGTTTGTCCATGATCGCTTCCGAGATTGGCCCTCCGTAGTGAGGAATTTCTCGGTTCTAGACCCCGTTATGTAAGAGAGCGAATGGCCAGAATGAACGCGAGAATATCGGTGGAATCCCTGGAAGTATGGTGATAGTGACTGTACATAGCTGCCCAGTCCATTTTTCTGACCTGGAGATGCAAGACTGGTGAATGGACGCACCCCTGCTTTGGCCTTCGTCATGCACACTAAATGCCATCTCTGCCCCCTAAAAGCCTCCAAATAAGCCAAACGTGTAAAAAGGCGATGGAACTGCGGTCACATGGCTTCGCGTCAACACGTGTAGGTAAAATGCCGCGTTATGATGTATGTCTTGAAGCTTTGACTTTGAGAAGAGGTGTGATCTCGGCCAGATATATACCGCATACGTACGAGAAAGCGATCCACACAGCGCATCATGGCTGCGCCATCATCGCGCACATCGCGCACACTAAGGCCAATCAACACCAAGACACTACTAGTACTCACAAGGCCAAGGTGGATGTTTGCGGTAGCTGTTCCACCGCGCCGCTGCACACATCAGGTGGCTTGTGCTTCAACTGCATCGTCATAGTGGTCTGCTAACTCCAGGTTTAGGGATTTTACATGATACAATCGCTGGACGTTACGCGAGGGACTGAGATCACTTGGCACTTTAGTTGGCCGAACTTGCAATTCTCGATGCTAGCACTGAGGGCCAGGTTCTGTGCGTTTCCTGTACTGAAAGCCGTTAGCACTGACAGAACCTATATGACATTGACATCCCCGCTCGCCAACGATGAGAACAGGAAGTTCAAACCGAAGCAGCCACAGGTTCAAGAGACATGAAAATGTAACATATTAGTGATCATAAAGCTACAGTAAGCGTCACCTATCGTAGTGAAGTCCTAATCAATACAACGTCAGGAAAATGCCGTTTACAATCGATTTGTCCGTCTTTGCCGATCACGCGGGGTAGGCTAATCCAACGACTGCGAGCGATCACGTCAACAAATGACGTCAAAACGACAGCAGCAAAGCGCTTACGATGATTATCCACTAGAAATTGCGCATCAAACCGTTAATGGTCAGTAAAACTTGTGCTTGATACAGGCCGGAGCACCCACTGTCGTACGCCGAATACGCGCCCTCGAGGAACTTCTGCCCCAAGAAAAATTCGCCAAAGCCGCCAGCACCGATGTAGGTGTGGGTCAAGTCGTCCGTGATGTTCAGAGCGCTATACAAGGTCTTCGGAACGATGTACCTTTTAGAGCAACACAGGTCTCTTAACAGATGGGAGCTTGACAGTGACTCAAAGGGACCATACCTCGATGCAGGAATGACGAAGTTTAGACTTCCAACGCCGATGGTGATGTCGGGTAAGTTCTCAGCCGTCATATTCGAAGGAAAGATGGCACATCCCTCGAGAAAGGACGTCAAGTCAATCGATGCTCCCGGCACCATGTCGAGGATCGGGAATAGAGCGAGATCACTGGAAAGACGTTAGTGAGTACGTTCACACTGTATAGCAATTCAGTGGGAAGCTTGCTTGGGGATAGCGAAACCCAGCATGCCAGTGTCAGTGCGCGCATACATGGGTTGCTCGGCAAGCAGCTGGTCACCCCAACTAACGCTGGAAACCTACGCAACGAACGTATCAGACACCACCCACCAACAGAACGATCTTCATTGCCGCATACATTGAATGACCAGTGTTGGTTATACGGCTCAGTCTGTTCTAGCCACTCGATCTCGCCCTGGAACCTGCTTTCATCCACCCCGCCGAACGTAATTTCTCCAAGACCTTCTGGTATGCCTTCTTCGCTTACCGGGCTGACGTAGATGCCGAACAGTGCGCGATCAATCTTTCCTTCCGAGACTAGGTTCTCGACGAACGTGGGAGTGGTATAATACCCTGATACTTCGTCTTCGTTCGAACCGGAAGGGCCAAGGCCAACTAGACAAACGCAGGACGTTAGGCGTGCGCAACCCGAGGAATGGCGAAGACGAGACGAACAAATTCCGTCGATCGGTTTCGCAATCTGCAATCCAACCGAATAATTTGCCGCGCCAATGATCTGGGAGTCTACGACCGCGTCGCCAATTGTAACTCGGTCGATATATGCTATTCCCTCGGCACCACCTCCAGAATATCTGTTTGAGCCATATTAACATGGTAGGCATGACCTAATGTTAAAGACACTTACCCAATGCTGAATGTTTCGTTGATTCTGTGAATAATGACCATCTTGGTCAGAAGCCGTAAAATGACAGGCACATCTACATACACTTGGGTATATTTCCCGGGAACATATGGCTGTAGTGCGCCAACCCAGAGAATCGCACTTCCAGTATCAACGAGGACATCCGCGAAAACCTGGTCATCGCCGGCTTGAACTGAATGGCACATCCTGTTAGATCGTGACCGACTGATAGAAGGAAGACATCATGCACCGGCTGTGATGACTTTCAACGCGGCGTTGACCGCGGGAGCGGACGCCTCTGTCAAAGCGATTCAGTAGGATGAAATCGTAACACGACGATTGTAATGTCACCATCGGAACGCCTTTGCCTGTAAGAGATAGATCATCGTCCACGGCAGAGCAGGCATGAAGATGACTTACGCAAGCGTCGACTTGATAGGGACCCTGTATAGATTCTCGGCACCAGCGTGTCCTGCAAACAACAGGCACAACGCAGCGAGGGCCTGTAAAACCGGCTTCATGTGGAGAACAATACGGAAAACAAATGGAGAAGGTATCGAGGTACAACTTGGGATGGACTTCGGGAGGCGGACATCGTCGAACTTATATACTGGGAGGGGACAGGCCGACGCTTGATCCGGGATAGATACTGACTTAGAGATGGTCGGCAGAGCGACGTCTATGAGCCAGACAGGGCGGAGGGCACGGCTTCAGACCCAGATGAACATCCATAGAAGAGCAGACTCGACCAGCATGACCGCGATCAAGGACCGTCGAGCGGCGTAAGAAGGCCGTTTTGTCTTTAGAAGCTCCGAACCGTGAGATTAGTGCCATTAACGAGCTACCATACGTCAGATCCGCCGAGGCGCAACGATCTCGCGATAGCCATCAATTTGACAGTTCATGTCATCATCCACTTTTACACGTTCAACCTTCAGAAATGGTTAGTTGCGTGCCCAGCATCGATACTTGACCCTAAATGATGGCAGCTTCCAAGTTGATGGCACGTAAGAATCACCATTCAGATCCAGTCGTGTCATCTGCCTTGTCCTCAAGCGAGGTACGCGAATCCAACCCGCATGGCACAAAGAACATGAGTGACGTGATGGGCGCTGCAGCATCTCCAGACTTACGATGAGTCTCCCCGAGAGCAAAAGTAATAACATGCCCCGTGATTAGCGAGCTGATACGAGGTGGCGGGAATCCGCGGGATAACGATACGTCGTATCATGTGCACAGTACTTATGCACCTTCTGCCCGAGAACGAAGAAATCCGAATCTCCGGATCCGGACGCGATCCAAGTGTTCGTGATATTGACCACGATGCAAGTTATCCACCGAAGTGCGTCTTGCAGACTCGTCAGAATGATGCGTCTGCGGCAAAATACCCATCGATCAGAAGGTCGCATGTGTAACAGAAATTGTGATGGCCCGCTACTCAATGCGCGATGAAGCAGCTTGATCACGCTCCTGATTCCATTACCAAAACCGGGAGGTTGTCCACGGTTATGTGATATGTGAGACGGAGAAACCATGTACCTTTCAAGCGCAGAGGAGGTTTACGCATGCATGTCTATCACCAAACTGAAGTTCGATCAGTATAGATGTCTTATTCAGTGGAAGTAACGAGATCAGACCTACGGACAACATCGAAGCATGCGGCGCATCATGACCGCTTCATCCATGTGTAACGAGGACTTGACTCTAGATGTTCATGTGCAATCCATCAGAACTAATAAGATACGCATGGTGTCGGCTTTCTTCCGTTGATGATCAAATTCTGACATCTATAACTTAGGAGAAATAAATTTAGAACACACCACTCGTAGTAAGGTCATGATGTCAAGCAGGATACGCGAGACAACACCTACATATTGTACATTAGCAAGCGATAACATTAGCAAACATTGAAAGGTGCTCACGATCAGTATGCGAAAGCCATGTTGTTCCATAATCAGCATATAAGAACAACAGGCAGAGATGTCCACCGTCATACGCCATATAAGGCGACCTTGAGAAACTTCTGGCGGTGCGGGAGGAGTTACTCAGGTTGTTGGAAGCGACAATATCTCGATGCAGAGATGACGAAGTTCAGCTCCCTAAGCCAATGTCGAAGCTGCAACGCACGTCAGAATCGCCGAGGCACGACAATCCTGGCCGTGGGACCATGATGATCAATGAAAATCGTCAAAGTGGCAAATCCTGCCATCAATCACTGTCCAGGGGGTGATTATATGCATGCCCGGTATTTCATAGTCCATGCGTGTCCGAAAGTAACGACAGCGTCGAAAGTCCATGGTCACTAACAACCAAGTCCGTCCGTATCCGTTCTTTGCCATCATGCGAGGTAGGCGAATCCCACCACTATAATACAAAGCGCAATCAGGAACGTGGTGAGCGCCGCGTCGAATCGACTTACAATGGTTCTCCACTGAAAATGCATTTGATATTTCTCGTGATCAGTAAGCTAACAGGAGAATGTAAGACAGCAGTACGCACTATCATACGCCGAGTATGCGCCCTCGAGGAACTTTTGCCCGAGATCGAAGAATTCCGGACCACCAGGCGCGATCCACGTATGCGTCATGTTGTCCGTAATGTTCAGAGCGCCAAACAGGCTCGTCGGCACGATATACCTGCTCAACAGCAGCGACCGGTCAGAAAACACGATGCCCCTGCCAAACGTTCACACACGAACCTCGATGCCGGAATCGAGAAGTTCAGATTCCCGATGCCGATGCCGAGATCGGGAAGGTTGTCCGCGGTCATGTTGGATGGGAAGATGATGCACCCCTCGAGCGCGGAGTGATTGTCGATTGTCGCACCCGCGACGCTGTCGACGATCGTGAAGAAGCCATCGCTGCAAAATGCATCTTGTCAGGGCCTCGTTTCGCAGAGATCTGCAGAACGTAACCATACTTGGGGACCGCAATGGGGAGCACACCGGTGTCCGTGCGTGCAGCGATCGACCCGCTCGCAAGAACCTGGTCGCCCCAGCTGAAGCTCGACGCCTATGGAACAATATCACGTAAATGCATCAGCCCGGGGGCCCATCACTCATCTCGCATCGCTACACGCACATTGAACTCCCAATGGAAGTTGATCGGCTCGGTCTGCTCCAGCCACGTCACATCGCCACTAATCTTGCTCTCATCTACGCCCCCAAACGCGATCTCACCTGATCCCTCGGGGACGCCAGTCTCGCTGAGCGGACTGACGTAGATCCCAAACACAGGCTTTTCGATCGTGCCCTCCGCCACAAGGCTCTCGACAAAGGTCGGCGTGCTCGTATATCCGGATACTTCACCGGCATTGGAACCGGAGGGGCCAAGACCGACTGCGGGCAGGTACGGGGTTACATGAGTTGGAGTGTTCCACTTCGGGATTGCAAGTGTGAAATATGGAAGGAGCGAGACTCACGGATGCCGTCGATAGGCTTCTCGAGCGTGAAGCCGTACGACCAGTTTGCGGCTCCGATGATCTGTGAGTCCACGGTGGCGCTACCGATTGTCACTCGGTCGATGTATGCGGTGCCGCTGACGCCACCTGCGCCGTACCTACGACCCTCGTTGTCAGCAATGCTTTTTACGCGGAACGCCATATGCATACCCGACGCTGAATGTTTGGTTGGTCCTGCACGTTGTCAGATGAGCAGTGCGGATTGCCATGAGTTGTGTAGCCACCTACACTTGAGTGTACGCTCCTGGGACGTAGGCCGACTCGCCTCCCACCCATAAGATCGCGCTTCCGGTGTCAATGAGTACCTCGCTGAATGTCTGATTGTCGCCAGCTTGCACTGTACATGCCATATCTATGAGAAACGTGTTGTGGCCCCTCGAACAGCCTGTACCGACCTGTAGCCACAACTTTCAGCGCAGCATTAGCCAAAGGCGCGGAGGCGTCTGCAATCCACAAATGTCATGACAGGTTATTGAGATATCTGCGATACTGCCTACATACTATAGAGGCTCGTAGTTCCCGATCTACGAAACCAAACTGATCAGACATGCCACGCAAGGCGAATCACATTCGGAGTACGTACGCAAGAGTGGACTTGAAGGGAGCCTTGAGCGTACCAGCGGCACTCGCTTGATTCGCAGCAAGCAGACACAGCGCAAAGGCTGCGCGAAAACCTGAGCCCGAATGGAGAAACATACCGTCGGAAAGTCTCGCGAGGCGTCCAATAACTAAGGGTGATTAAAGTACTGAGCCAAAGGAGCGGTCGAACGCCGCGGCGTTCAGGTTGAGCAGACGGTGGCGTCCGAAAGGGAGGTGGAGATTGCAGAGGGTGTGAGGGTGCGAGTCGAAGAGCAACTCGCAATGGGGTCTCGCACATTGTGGGGCTTTCAACAGAGAAGCGTCGTTGCCGTGCTACCGGTCCGAGAATCGCCCCAGACCTCTTCATCTCAGACTTTTCTTCCCTCGAACCACACGGAAGACATCCACGCATAAGATGAGGCTCTGTCGTCGAGTCGGGCTCATGAACGATAAGTATATTGCACGTAGATCATGATCCTCATGCTGCTGGCGAATTGTCGACTTGCGCAAGAATTATCGTGATGAACAGGATCAAGATGAAATTATGATGGTGGTTTGAGATTGCAATATCGTTTCATTTTCGAGACAACGGGGTGACACAGCTTCGTGCAGAAAACCAGGCCATCAACGGAGTTCTCTGCTTATTGGAAGGAGGAGCAATCAGTGATAGTGTTTCGCGCCAAGCCCACAAAAAGTTATGGTGTGTCTCTAAGCACAGTAACAAACGCTTCTAAGTGTGGGAATCCGAGCAGTAGTGATCGCGACAACGTGAATGGCACGACGCGCAAAGAGTTGCCCTCACAGCCAAACTTACCGTCGTCGTCGTCACCGCCCTCGTTCTCGCCCTCGTCCGCGTACCATCACACCACCGCTCTCTCCGTTAAGAGCAGCGAACGTTTTGCCGCTTATCATCACGTCCATCCCGCCCAATCGTACCCATTACCACCACCCATCGCACCGCATATCAGCAGAATGTACGCCCACCCTTGCGATCCGTCCCGTCCGCGCTGATCAGCCCCACTGCGCAGGCCGCTGCCCGACGAGCATCCTCGCCAGAGCGTCGCGAACCTCATCGGCCGCTTCGAGCAGCAGACCAAGCGGCAGTCCCTCACTGGCTCGCCCGCCCCCGCCACGCCCTCGCGCACCTCCAGCGTCGCCTCCCACCTCACCGGCGACTCCGCCATGGAGGAGCTCAAGGAGAAGCGTGAATGGCCTCCACGTCCGAAGCCCACCGTCGCTACGTTGACATCGGATGCTGATCCGACGGTCCCACTCTTGCCATCAAACGAGAGCAAACCCACGTCGCCCCAGGCCGAGCATGCGATAGCTTCGGGCCCAATATCGCCCGTGTCCGACCCACGCTCCTCTGGCCCACTCTCGGATCCCCTGCCCTCTCCTCCAGAGACAGCTGTCCCCGTCCCCAAAGCCCCGCCGGCGCGCCAGTCGAGCATGGGCATCATTGGACGTCCGTCCAAGACCACAACAGCCAACAAGCACACTCCCACCACCCGCACGCCCGTGCGCACAGCTACAAAATCCCCACCTAGCTCCTTCCACGGCGAGCCTACCACAGCCTCCCCATCAAAGTCTTCTACCGCGTCTAAGCCGCAGCTCGCATCCGCCTCCGCCTCCGCATCTGCATCTACGCCGCCCCGGTCGCGCCCGTCCTCGTACATCTCCCATGTTATTTCCACACCTGCACGCCCAAAGACCCCATCGAGCAAGCCCCCAGCGCGCCCAAAGACTTCCTCGGGCTCGAGCAAGCCGCCAAACGCGACAAGCACAGCTAACGCCACCGCGCCCGCCCGGCCAAAGACGTCCGGCTCAGGTTTATTCGCTCCAACCGCAGCGTCCCTCGCTCGCGCGCGCAACGCAGAAGCCTCCTCCGTCCCTGCCGTTCCGCGCAAGGCTGTGTCCGCGTCTGATCGGCTGAGCAAGCCGACCGCGGCGAGTCTGAGCAAGGCGCGTGCGCCTGCGGCCGCGGCTGCAGCTGCGTCTACAACGGTGACGCCTGCGAAGAGTGTCGCGGCTTCGAGAGGGGCTGCGCCTGCGAGGAGAGCGGTTCCTGCGCTGGGTGCGGTGAGAGGAGCGGCGTCTGCGAGAGGGGGCCCGGCGAAGACAAGAGGCGCAGCGACAGCGGGTGCAAAGGCGAAGGCCGCGCCAGCTTCTTCGGCAACAGCAGTGGCGGAGCCTGAGCCCTCCCATGCACACGAAGAGGCCGGTGTGCAGGATCACGAAGAGATCTCCACGGAAGTCCACGAGTCCGAGCACGAGCACGAATGTGAGCACGAGCACGAGGAGCAACCCCAGAGCCCGATCAGCCCCGTCGAGGCGCACGGGCAAGAAAACTCGGACAGCACGCTGATCGACGAGCGGCACGGGGCCGCGGAGGTGAAGCATGAGGAGGCGGGGAAGGAGGTCGTCGAGATGGTCGAGCAGGGAGCGCATGAAGAGGGAAGAGAGGAAAGTGATCATGAGGAGCCAGAGCCGGAGGCTGTCCTGACGGAAGAGCCTGAACATGAACATCAGCATGTGGACGAAGAGGGTGCATTCGAGCCCGTTGAGCCCGGATCGTATGGGGCTTTTTCAGAATCGGAAACGGAAACCGAACCAGAAACAGAAGTGCACGAGCACGAGCAAGAGTACGCGAACGGGAAGACGACGCCGACGCCGACGCCGGCGCCGAAAGGCAGGGACGAGCTGGAAGACCTCGTGAACATGCTCGAGGACGCGCGCATGCGCCCGATGAGCATGACGGTCATCCCAGACGAGATAATGGAGATCCCAGACGAGATCGATTGATGGCACTTCGTGTCCGTGTTCGTGTGGTATCAGCGGGCAGGCCCACTGGTATTGAATATTGGTAGCTTGTTGCTTTTTCGTCAATTGTTTGGGACCGTGGCTGGCTGGGTCGGATTGGGATTGGGATTGGACTTTGACTTTGACGTTGAATGTAGAGGGGTTGTCTTGACCCGCGAGAGAATGGGTGGAACGCAGAAGGATACTTGGGGATGTGCTATATCGCAATACCTCACTCACTGACCATGATTGGTTGATTGACCGTTTGCGCTGTCTCTAAGCCGCTAGCTAGAGTACGCTGTGCAGTCGCATTCGTTCGTGCAGATAATAATCATCGTTGTTGATTGCACAACTGGCATGCTTGTCTGAATCTGTGGACTTAGATTCCATGATTCCATGGAGTATTGTGCTGCATACTGATAGGACGTGCGTGTTCAGTAGTAAGGCGGCGGAACTTGCGACAAAATCATTTTCCCTCCACAATGGACTCATTCGCGCCATGATTCACTGCTCTCAATCCTTGCATTCATGATATTCTGACGATCACTGGCGATCATCGATCATCGCGGATTGTACATATAGAACGAAAACCAGTATCCAGTACAAGTATACTAACAACCACCCGATCCATCCGGGATGTTATAGCGGGTCAACGATCCAATCAACCTCGAGAGAGACAGAGCCAGTAGCGATAACGTTACACTAATGCACATATTTATATATAGGCGGCCGCCAAGTCCGTTACGCAACGCAGGGGGAATGGTACAAAAAACTTGAAGTTTTGCGAGGATCGAGAGCTTGCGTGTGTGTGGGTGCAAATACAGTGGTCGATAGTGGGCAGGGGAGACGCGCGGAGAGGAGGTAGAGACGCAAGCGGCGGGTTTTGAACTTGAGAGCCGAGAGCGGGAAACAGAGGCAGCGCAGATGGCTGCAGAAGAGTGTAAAATATGCGAAGCAGCACGGCCGTTTACTTTTGGAGGGCTATCCAAAGGAGTTATCGTTTGCGAACGACACTTGGCGAGGGGTATCGTGGAGGTCCACCAGCTTAGCAAGGGGAGCAGAGCAAACACGGCGGAGGATGAAACGCGCAGAGGTGAGGCCGCAGAGATATCGCCCAACATCGGCTCAGTTGAAACCATCAAAGTGCCCCTTCAAAATCCGCTCGCCCATCGGCGATGGTGCACGCGGCTGCCTCTGTGACCCGGGACTAATCGTATGTGCCCTCCTCGGCCTTCTTTGCGCATTCGCCGGCGCCGACCCGTTCATGGCCTGTGCAGTCGTCGGCGTAGCAGGCGAATTCGGCGGCGGAGTCGAGCCGTGCTCCACTCGGCCTCCGTTGCCCGTCGACTTCCCAACGAACGGAGGAATCTGTGGCTGAGAACCAGAGCGAGTCAGAGACATGAACAGACAAGAGACATAAAGAAGGTGATCTACTCACCCTTGCGAGAGCACCGCCGAGAGAGAGGCGGCGGAGCATACCCGCGGCCCTGTCATGCTGTTCAGGCGGGGGCGGCGCGGATCCCTGTACGAAGCGTTCGGCACCGGCCCAATTGGTGCTGGCGCGGCGGGCATGCTTCGACGGGACCGGCTGCTGGCCGTAGGGATACTCGTCTTCTGTCATATTGGCATATGTCAGTACCTTATCTTACTAGCTCACACCACCCGCTGCTTCGGCTTCGCGCGAATGCCGCCGAACAGGGGTGCCTTCGCATGCGTATGCGAAGCCAAGCAGCGAAGTCCGAAGACAAGAGGGGACACAGCATGCATACCTTCGACGACAGGGGGCGCGAGCGGGCGCCGGAAGGGGAAGGTACTTGAGGGAGACTTGGGCGAGGACTGGCCGAGAAAGTAGGACAGGATAGTAGGCGACGTCGACGGCGAGATCGGCGCGATGCGCGGTGGATTGCCCATACTCGCGCCTGCGCCAGGCGCGAGGGGCGTTGTCGGCGAGGCGGATGAGTCAGAGGACTCAGAGACGGAGGACGAACGGCGGCGGCCGTGGCCTTCAATTGCGATGGGCTGGGTGGGTGAGCTTGAGACGGGCGCCATGGGTGTGTTCGACGTCGGCAGCAGGTTCAACGTTATGTGCGTGGTGAGTGGGTGGAAGCGAGAGCGGGGGTGAGAGAGGGGCAGCGGGAGGCAGTTGGGCGGGTCTGGTGACCGGCGGGTGGCTTATGAACAAATGTGTACAGGCTCCGATCAAATGCGTAGCACCGTGCCAGACCGTGCCTGCGCTTCTTTCCCAGCAGCTCCATCCTCCTTCGTCCTCGCTCCGCCGGCGGCGCCCCATTCCACTTTAAGCCTATCTCCGCCTGAATGCAATTCTCCAGCCACCACATTCGCGATACACGTCGATCGAGTGGAAATATCACATGCACATGAATGCCCATAAGCTTAAGCATACCGTTGCATCGTTCCTCCCCCATTCCATGTAAGCACGCAACGCAACAAGTGCGCCGTGGCCAGGAGAGTCTCGCTGAGGCCAGAGTCGCAGCGAGCAACCCCCTCGGCAACGCTCTCCATTGTCGGCCCCCAGCTTCCTACGCTAGCCGGCCCACGCCAGGGTTCTCCCGCCTTCCTCAGGTCACGCCTCTCCCAGCACAGCGGATGCAGCGTGAATATGTATAGGTCGGCTCCGCGGTCTTGGGCGGGAAAATCCCTTGGGAGGGTGTGTGAAACGAAGTCGCACCGAGTGTATGGCTACGAGTCGTTTCGTAAGTGGCAGGACTCTTCACGCTCGTGGTCTCGCTGCGTATCTGTCCGAACGGTGCTCGCGAACGATCGTGAAGACTCTATGGTCGAGCCCGAGGGTTCCAGTGAATTGCGGCGAGTTCCTTTCCCAGCAATGGCCGAATACGAGCACGAACTCTAGGCTACCCATGACATCAACAGGAGGCACACCGTGCTTCTCTCTTCACACCTGGGGCCGCGCGAAGTAGCGGCAGCTAAGGTATAGGCATCACCTTATTCCACGTAGCATCATCAGGAGCATTGCGGCTTCTAGCGTCTGTGCTAAATGTGTCTCTGCAGATCGTGCACCATACCTGGCGAGAACTTAGACTTTGGGTCTTGGGCAGATGACAGCACGAGATGCTCACTGGGAGATGAATGCAACCGACACAGACGATCGCGCTCGTTGATTGACGGGCGCATACATTTGAGGAACTCAACCTCGACGTCTTGTCGTTCTGAGATCGCGTCGAGAAAGTGCGCTTTAGCTCTCGGTAAATTAGCCCTAAACGGATTCACGACAGCACAACCTACTCACCGGCAGGCAGACAGATGACCTGGCGTTCAATTGATCAGAAGATACGTCCTCGAGGAATTTTACGTTGCATAGAATGTACACTTCAGCCATCTTCGTTGTTCTTTACCTCTCCCAGATCCTTAATGAAGTAGCGCCATCGACCCGGTGGGGAGATTGCAGTCGTTCCTCTATTAGGTGGGCTAAGCGATCACCAACCTTGCAGCCCAGGAAGCGCGTCGTACAGGTCACAAGCCACAAGATCTAAATACCCCGGGCTCTCATCGCAATAGAGACCAGCGCGAGCGCTCGTACAAGTGGTATGATGAGCCTTGTATGGTCAGCGAGCATCCGCGCTCAGAACTCGGCACGCTCTTCCTCGGACCTCGTAGTTATGCAGGCGCCCCCCGGAATGTCGATACGGGCCGGTTTCGACACCCAGCACACGAAGAGCCCTAACGTGAGAGCGGTGATCAACGGAAGTAATGCCCAATGACTAGAGGGTAGACAGCGCAACTTGCACACCGGCGGGTAACCCACCCCATAACGCGTTCCTCCTACTAGCTCACCAACGCCCATCCCGCGCATTCCCCAACACAGCCCGTCCAATCACGAATCGCCAACCCCGCGCCAGATCGCGAAGCTTGTTACCCCGCAGCGTCAGGGAAGGACGAGCACGCGACCGCCCCGCCTGCCAATCTGCCCTTCCGCACACATCAGGTGGGCAGCCTCGTGTGCGGTTGCGAGCAGGTACGATTGGATGGAATGGGACGCTCCCGAGACCGGGTCTGATCTGGGTGCCTGGAACAAGTGTCGCAATTGGTTGCAGGCCGCGGGTGCGTCGGAGGTGTTCTTTGACTCCGCTGTTAAATAGCTGCGGGTAGACAGGTTGGGCACGACGGTGACCCAGGGAGGGGTATCGGTACCGGCAAGCCACGATAGTTCGCGCAGAGGAGGTGGGGCTGGAGATCGCCGGAACATGGTGAACGAGACGAGACGAAGAGAATGAGCCAGATTGAGAAAAGCATTTTGCGTTCTTTGAAAGTTGAAGCATGAGCGCTGCCCGACGGGAGCCGACGGGACATGAGACGCACGCCATTATCTGGGCGGAAAGTCTGCATTTTGAGACGTCGAACCGAGGGTGAGGATATCACAACGCAGACAGCAGCTGGATCCGCGGAGTATCACAGCTTGGATACTGCAAAATCAACGTGGATACTGAGACCTAATTTACATGGTGGTGCGATTAAAGGAGATGTTGGGCAGTTCAAGTAGAGAGACTAAGAGACATAACGCAGACTACATGCTAATAAGCACACCGTGTAAAGCGCGGTAGCAATGGTATGCAACGGGCTCACCTCCTCGCCTTCCCAACGTCAAGTATTCGCCAACGATCCGTTCGAAAGACCCTGCATTTCACAAGAACGGACCTCAGCGGACTTGTTGAATTCGGTTCGTTTTCATGTAGTCTAATCCGAATGTTCCAATCTAGACACAGACGAAGAGCTCGGAAGTGCGATGCCAGGAAAGACACATTTATTCCAGCATAGCGAAGCAAAAAGCAAGCGAGTTGTAGACTAGCTAACACAGCCCAACAGACTCCTCGCCAACAAGGCACACAGGATCCACAGCCTTTGCAAATAGCCTTCAAAATTGTACGAACCACCGACCCGTCCCCTCGCCACGGAAACAAATCACGACAGAGGAGACACCAGGTACTGAGACGTCCGCCTTGCTCTTGACACGGCCTGACACTCGAACGGCCGCGTAGCACGCGCAGCTATGAGCAACATGGGGAAGATCGTGGCCGTGTCGCCGCACTGAAGAAAGCGGCAAAATTGCGGCGCGACTTATGTGGACGCGAGGTGGCGTGGGAAGATGAGGGCAGGCAGGGTGGAATAATTCGAGAAAGGCGTTTTAACTTGATTGGGTAATTTAACCTTTCCCATTGAGACTTTCATAGATAAATCGATACATTAAGGTTTTGAGATGTACAGGAAAATGAAGGTCAGGAAGTTTGCTCGGACTCAGGTTGAAATCGAGGCGTCGAGAAAGTGCGGCCTGCGATTACTTTCGTTAAAAAAATCGGAACCGCTGCAGTCAGGACGCGTCTGTGGCACGGTCGCGGCGCACGCCTTTCGAGCGCCTGCCATCACCCTCCGAGATGTTGAATTGGTGTCCATTCCAAGAATCCCATCCGAAGATTCAGGCTCATCGCAGACGTCTCGTTGCTTTTTGAGCTCAGTGTACCTCTCTTCTATCCGCTCCATGCTCTGCATACCCAATTTTTTTCACCGACGACACGACTCCTTGAGCGATCCTTGATAAATATCGATGCATCGGTCCTTATGCGTATTTCCTTAGCAATAAACCTTACAGACAGGAAGAAGACATGCCGACATCTCGTGATGCGAAGTATGCGTGCGTTCGTGCAGTTCACTGAGCCACGGCGGTTCTCACGTCATACACACACGTCTCAGTGAGCCCTCCTTCCTTCGACGTGTATCGTTGTCACGGCCGCTTTTATTCATCATCTCTCCAATTTCATCCTTCATGCAAGATTCAGTTACAGCATTGCCAACGCTGGCCTACAGGATCAATTATTCCGTGAAATTTGATCCTGCCTCGCGGGCAATTGGAAATGATCATCCCGGAAAGCGCGTTGACATGCGTTCATATGTTTCGATGAGTGTTGCATCAAGGTGCTTAGCAGCGAAACAATTGTTTCATCGCACGCGAGATGAGACGCATGTCAGAATGTACTTCAGTACGCGTTCTTCCCGCTGCTCAAGAAGAATGGACCCGCTGGCGGGAAAGCTAGACTGTCAGCGGCTGACTAGCATCCGAATGGATTGTCGTTAGGCTAATTACCTTACAGATCACCTCTTCTCATACCAGCGTCAATCGGTTGCGTCTTGTCATACCAGGCATGGATCCGACATATGAGCTTCCGTCGTGCAATGAAAGGGAAGCTGAGGCGCAATTAAGGAGCGCAGGCATCCGGCAGTGAGGTTGGGTGTGTTCCGGCGTTCATGACAGGCTGGCCGCAGATCGACAGCGAGTACAGCCTGTAGGCCATGCCCTTGACAGTCAGGGGCCCATGCACCTGAAAGTTGGAAGTCGAATTCCACAAGATCACGTCCAGACCAGCGTCGGAGCACCCAACAAACCTAGATCAGTGAGATGGAACAGGTTTCCCGAGAGACCATTTCATCACCCGGGCTGTCGTCGGATATCGCCACCAGAGTTGCGTCTCACGCTATTCGCAGGCACCGTCGAGATTACGATAGATCGTTGACTCAAGTGCCTGTTGTGTGATTGATCGGACGCGCTCGAACACGTAGGTGACTGCCACGCCACAGGCACGTCTCCCGCAGATTGTCAACTTCGACTGGGAAGAAATATTCGTGCATTCCGAAGTAGGAAGTGTACGCTTCAAGTTCATTCAGGTGCCGTTTTCGTTGACGTCTGCGTGATATGGTCAAACATTGTGAGCCAAGTCGTACCTGTTTCGCGAAACTCACTGGTGGCAGATGAACCGGTTTGTACCAGCGGGCGATGAAGCATTATGTCATGATGGAATATGGGCCTATAAAGAAGCCAATTTTTTTACCACTTCATAATCCACAGTCCGACTCCCTCTCTGCCTAGACATGTCTACCGCCACATCTGAAGCAATTATTCTATTGGAAGAAAAGTGTGTCTCTTCAGATAGTTTGGACGTACTGCATTGAAAGATGTGTTATCAGTTTTACACAAAGCTGCGCTCTTGTCGTCGGTGCCGGTCAATCGGTATTTCTCGTTTGTTGTTGACTGGTTGACGACTTCCATTCAAACAGCGCTCATATTCTTTGACCATGTCGTAACATTCTGTCAGGAGGTCAAACTATTCTGGGGCGAGCGCTCGTTCTCTGCATGGTTGTTCTTTGCCAATCGGATGCTTGCACTGGTCTATGCTAGCGTCTCTGTTCGGTCCGTCGTGAACTTTCATTCAGTAACGGTGCGCTATTTGATACCACCTCGATTACATATGTCTCGGACTTATCGATATTCAAGAGGTGATCTGTTCCTTGCTGTCATATCTATTCATATCTGATTGTTGTTATATCATAGTTGCATGGCAAATTTTATGACGAGCAATCTGGTTTTCACTCTCATAGGGCTGATCTCAGGGGGTAGGCTGGCATGCTTTATGACAAATTATCAGAGCTTAAAGGGCAGCAAAGTGGTTACAGTGTTACGAGTATATGCCGTGACAGGCGGCGATCGACGACCTGTTATGCTCCTCACATTGATAACGGTCCTCAACGTGGCCTTCAATGTCTCTATTGGTGCGCTTCCTCCTGATCGGGACATAGCCTTGATTGACCTACGATGAATTCATGAGAAGTTTTCGGCCTTGAATCATCATATTCCGTGATCATACTGGCTGGAATGGCCATGTGCTCTTCGTCCACCACTTCAAGTTCAGCGCAAGATATTGGTACAAAGTGTGTAAGACCAGTATCATCATTAAATCCCTACTTGCTAATCTGTTTATCGATAGATGTGAGTCCGAACTCAAGAATGCTTCTCGCCACACTTCTTTGATGATCCAACTGCAGTGGAAACGGCCAATTCCGTCTGTGTTATAGCTGCCAGCATCCTTTCACTCGCAGTTCTTTGGCGCAAGCTATATATCAATCATAAACCAGCCACCGTTGACCTCCTGGCTGCGAGGAATCCTTCACTTGCAGCACTACTGCTCAGAGATGGTACGGCTATCGGATAATGACATGGATTTCTGACCTCAAACACATCTGTATCCACCATCTTCACAGGCACAATTCAATTGACGTGAGAAGCGAAATCGGGAACAGTTTGACAACGTCTAAAGCATATTATTTAGAGCATTGCTTCTACTCAATTTATGTATAACTGTATTGAACTTCCTGGATGTCGTAAGTGCATGTTCATTCCACCCAGGCCGTGTTTTCTGCAAGATGCTAATCACTCTGCTGTACACGACTGTGCATATGGCAGAGTGCTCAAGAGATCGTCGGTTATTTGCAAACCTCGTGAAGCATTCTTCTTACGTTTTCTCTACTAACGGCACACTGATAAACTTCACAGACTCGCTCCTGTCCTGATCTCCCGTGTCCTCCTCAATGTCCGAGCCGCAGCGCGGTCCACACGAGGAGAGCAGTCCCAAACACCGTCTTTCGTCCGGTCGCAGCATGGACCGCAGAGACAAGCGGACGTCGAAAACATGTCATTCGAATTGAACATCCTGAGAAGTACCGAACAAGCCCCGGAGAGCGATCGCTCTCACCCGCAACACTCTATTGAACAAGATCAATTTATTGCTGAACCGCGAAGCGTATCGCGCAATGTTGTTACTGCCGGCGGTGCTCATCAGGACGTGAATGAGAAAGAGGGGATAGACGATGTCGAGGAAGAAACGCGGTCGGATTGGGAGGACGACGAGTAAGGGGAGAGAATGAGTGTCCGAGCCGCGCTGTCGGATTCGCGGTGATTGTGCTTTTGCTTGCTATTTGTGAGTGGCACATCAATCTCGTACCCTCCCTCTCATCGGTTGCATTTCGCAGACCTTCTACGCAAAATTTCTTCTTCATTTTTTCTCTTTGCGCCGTACAATGTGGCCATTCGCGATTCAAGCTTCGTCACAGGGCTTCACAGCCAATCTCAGCGGACATACCTCGCACTATATATCTTGTATAAAATGTTTCTTCTTCAACTATGCGTGTTACGTGTATCTGTCGCAATGGAACGCCTGAGCGCGTCTCAATTCACTTATTTTTCGTTCGACAAGGTTCTCACATCTGTTCCACGCGCATGATCTGTCATTTGGGTTCCAAGTACGCCTGCTTTTATCTCATGCCGTTCCCCTCCGTTCTCGATGGTTCGTAATGAGCGGCTGGACAGTGCGCGAACTGAAATGACAGGCGGGACCGTGAGTATGCGATCTGCGTCGTATGTGGTTGAGAAAAGCCTGTGCATCATCTGCATGCACTGAATTGATGCAGCATTCGGTGTCACCACAGTGGTCTTCACTCGTCTACTGGAGACCTCGGCGTTATGGCTAAGAAGGATATTTATTCTTGTGTCATGATATCACAACAGGCTCGGCGTCACTTCGTCCTAAAATTGAGCTGAACCGCGTTCTTTATTCTGTCTCAAGAGAGGATCCGGGTCGTCCGATTGCGAAGCTCCTCAAAGTGTACTTTTACCCGATTGATCGCTTTCGGACAGGATAAACAATGATGATCGAGCCGAACAAGGACCTAGCCACTTCACAAGTTGAACCAAGCGAAAGGGATCGTGCTCCTTCACTCCCATCCATCAGCTCTCATTTCTCAACTTCTGCCTGCACCTTACTAGCAGCTTAGTACTCCATCACAGCTATCTTGCCAGCAGCCATCAAGAGAATCTCGATTGATCTACGTGCGAAGTGTTCTAGACTGACTAGCTGATCCGTCCTTTCATCGACACTGTATTCAGCTAACATCATGTTATCATCTGCACTGTCGACTATTCTTGAAGATCCGGTGAGCAAACATATATTGTATCGTCTTGAACCGGTGGGTTGATTTCAAATCGAGCTGAAATTCGGAATGTGAGAATGTTAACGGTAGCTATACAGGACGTCGCTAATGCCTCCTCTCTCCTGCTCGTCCGCGCTATTCAATATCGAATATCCTCACCATCTACTCCTATTTGGCATCATCTCGTGCCGGCGTCATGTTCCAGCCGTCCATGCTGTCCACCTCCACTGCCTTTTTACAGGCTCCTACACCCGACCATAATAATGAGCCCGAGCTACAGATCGACGAGGACGCAACATACGTTGACTCACTCGACGACACAGAGCAAGCGCTACTACAGACCGAGAAGGAATCGCTCTCCACACGCCGCAGAGGCATCACGCCCAGACTCCTCGCCGCTGCGAGATATATACTCCATGCTTCCTTCTCCGCCCTCGTCTCTTGCGCGAGCATGCTCTTCGGATACTACGGCGTCGGACGGTCCGGGCACGCGTTCATTATCACAGGCTGGACGGTATTCCGCGCTTCTCTGGGTGGTCTCGTTCTCGGTTCTCTGGGTTGGCTCGTGATCGCCCTCGCCCACCACTTGAAAGACCATCTCGACGGACGACCGTCGGACGTGTCTATTCCTATGGCTGACGATAGCGATCATCGAGGCTCAGCCAAGTGGTTCGCGCTCGCGGGTCCTCCATCGTTCTTCGGGTACGCGCTGGGCACCGCGATCCTGCGCATCGTGCATGCCTCGCATCCTGACCTTTTCCCGTATCCGGTGATTGTTGGCATAATCGGTACTGTTCTCCTGTTATTGTTTTGTATGTTCGGCTTGATCGCGTTCGCGATCATGACCTGGTTGATCGTTTAATGTAATTGCCCATTCGATTATGTACCATATCTTGCCAGACCATATCCGAGTCGAACACATTCGCCTTGGATAAACTGAGCAATCTGGTAGATCGGCTTTCTCTGAAGAAGGACCAGCGGCTTATTGATTGTCACTGACTACAACAACACTTGCTCGTTAACCTCATCTACTATTCTCTGACTATCGCGCCGAACACACTTCTCATGGCATTTGCGACATCCTCACCGGTCATTCGGAACCGGGCGTGCGGATGCAGCGCCGACACCCCAAGTATTGCTATCAGCCTTGGACCAACGAGAGTGAAGGCTACAGCTGCAATGACCATTTTGGTTTGAGACGCCCTATAAGTAACACATGAGTATCAATCCTCAATGGCGTCTACGGGTTTATACACGACGCACCTTTCAATATAAAGCCTTTCATCACTGAACACGATCTAGGTGCAGGGCGGCTGCATGGAGACGATGAAGGTTGACGCGACGACAACGTTCGTTTCATCGTTGCATCCCCCACAATCGCCTCTGACTCTTGCCGCTTGTCGCGCACGTCACGCAAGATATAGTCGCTGCCACACCACAACGCAGCGCACTTCGTCAAGCCATATGGTACGATTCCATGCGCCTGATGAGATTCTGCAAGCCGATGCTCGCTGGAAGCCTGGAACTTCACGGTTGCGGGAATAGATGCTGTGTATTCTCAAGATCGTCAAACTCACATTATCCGCGGGTACAGCAGGAAACGTACCGATTTTCATCGTAAGAAAGCGATCAGAATTAAATTGACAATTCAGCCACATCTGAAGTACGTCCATTCACGCGACAGTGCTTCGATCCGCCAGTCTCTCCATTCGTCTCCGAAACACTGTCTCTGATCACTTCACCCGAACGAAAGCAGCAGAAGAAAGAACGAACCTCAAGTCCTTTTATCAGATCCCGTTCATCATGTTCTTATGCCGAACTTTATTTATGCGATCTTTCATGACGGGATTGAACGCCGCTCGCAGAGCAAGCAGGAAACGTTTCGCGGCGTATAAGCAGGTCTATTGCGTCTAATTATCCTTTTGCACGATCGCAGTTAATTCCCTCCAATCCGCGCTGACTCGACACATCCCGCTGAAAGCTCCATCCTCCTTGGATATCAAGGCCTTTGGGGTGTCAAACTCCAGGATCTCTCCGTTGCCCATGACAAGGACGCGGTCGTAGTCCAATACCGTTTTGAGTCGATGGGCGATTGTGATTACTATGGCCCCGGTGAACACTTCACGAATAGTTCGTTGAATCTATTGCGTGATCAATTAATCACGAACGAACAGCGTAGCGCAATCTCTCACCTCGTCGTCGAGCTTAGAGTCTATCTGCGAAGTTGCCTCGTCCATTATTACTATATTACTCCGTCGTAGCACAGCGCGCGCCATTGCAACTAGCTGTCGCTCGCCAGCGCTCAGCGAGCCAATTTGACTGATCGGCATGTCCAACGCAATTTCGCTTTCTCCAGATTTGCCGGTTGAGCGGCGCAGGATGGACGTCAAATGACATCTTTCCAATACATCCCAGCATTCCTCGTCAGTGTGCTCGTCGAAAGGGTCGAGATTGCTCCTGATCGTCCCCGAGAAAAGTGAGACATCTTGACTGATGATCGTCTTCGAAGACCGTCTAAGAGATGCTGGCAGTCCGAGACAAGCAATAAACTTACAATTCTAGTTCGCAAGTCATCCAAGCCGATTTTACTGATGTCGACACCGTCTATTCTGTAGGATTTGAGTCAGGAGGACGCATCTTAGGCGGAGATACCACCTCACATGATTCTTCCTTCACTTGGTTCTATGATCCGTAACAATGAGAGCGCAAGAGTCGATTTCCCTATCAAACCGTATATATTATCTTTGCCTGAGTCGCACGTGCATGATCTCACCTGATCCCGTTCTGCCAACCTGAATGCGAAGAAAGGATTCAGCCAAAGGCGAAGGTGTTGTGAATTAAGTACTGACAATTCCGATCTTTTCTGTAGGTCTCACAGTGAATGACACGTGCTGCAGTACTGCTGGAAGCGCTGGGGCATATTGCACAACAAGATCTTGCACCACGAGCTCTCCGTTACTCGATGGCCAATATGCCGGCGGTCTACTATCCGGCAGGATTGCAGGTGCTTCTTGAGGTGCGACTAGATATTCCACTATACGCTCAACAGAGTTGAAGTCGAGTTCAAGCTGTGCAAGAACGCTGAAACGAGTGTTTCAGAGTATTCAGTTTGGTGCTGACAGGGAACGAGCTAGCAATGCGTACCGTACGAGATCTCTCGATGCATCCGCAAATACTCCTGCTTGCACGATCACTAAGGCGGCGAAGCCGGAGGATACAGAGGTCCACAAGGCGAACGTCGTCGTCAGGAATACCACCACCGATCCGAGGCCTGACACGGCGACTTCAGGAGAATGGATCACGAGAGACGTTGCAGCACACTTACAATCGTATCTCCATTGCAACCATGCGGACACAAGCCACTGCATGAGAGGGATAACAATTAAATTAGACGGCCGCAGATCAACGACTATGCGACGTACATAGACATGATCAAATGACTGGAACTTATCCACACGTTGGTAGAATCTATCCTGATATCTCTGCTCCATACCAAACGCACGAACGTGAGCCAATCCTCTCAGCAGCTCGTCAAAACCAGCGAACGCGGGCGAAAGAGAGACCGATTCAAGCCGTCTGAGATCGCGCGACGCTCGCACGTATGGCGGGGCAAGCCGGATGTACAGCCAAGCAATGAACAGAGCAAAGGGTGCAAATGAAGGTACGACCCACAAAATCACGCATAAGGAGGCGAGGAAGTTGAGACATCCCGAGAGTGCCGCACGGGCAGAGGCTTGCAATGCATAGTCAACCGTGTTGATGTCTGACGTGAATCGGTTGAGTATCCGTCCGATCGGGGTGACGTCGAAGAATCGGGAAGGAGCAGCAGTGAGCCTTTGGAGCATAGATGCAAACAGGGATCGAGAGGCTTGAAGGCTCGCATAGAATCCAAGGGAGATATAGGCGATCACGGAAAACGCGCCCGATAGGGAGATGCACAGAAAGATCACTAGCCAGGGTCTGACGTCGAGCTCCGGCGGAGGAAGGCGTTCCCAGATCGGCGGAACGCGTATAAGGGCTCGCATGATGGAAGATCCACTGCGCTCATAGGCCTCACCCCATCTCGCTAAAAAGAACTGCGCGATGGTGTCAGCATGGTTCTCCATAACTTCACGACATATAAATGTACCTGATTGCCGATCGTGATCAGGCGGATGAGTATCATCAGGACTATCGTCAGGAACCAGGAGAAGATGCCAGCAGCCCGTATATAGGTCAAGTAAGTCTGCAAAGACACCCGACCCTCTGCACGAGCTTCGGCTTCGATCAGCTTCCCGTTCGCGGGTTCGGGCTTTGAGTCAGTTTCTTGCTCGCCGCTGAGTAGGTCAGCTTCATTCACAACAACAGCCGCCGAGGATGAGGCAGGAGATGTCTGTGGTTCTACCGTCAAGTCTTCTGCTTCTACGAACGTTGTAAGTTGGCCCTGTCGCTGCAAGTCTTGGATAGATCCCTGGCGGACAACAGTGCCGCTCGAGAGCTCGACGAGGTAGGATGCAATGGGAAGGCAAAGACTAATGTGATGCGTCACCAAAATGATGGTCCGGTTTTTGGCTAGTTCTCCCGAAAGCGCTTTCTTGACGAGATGCTGAGCGGTGTGCATGTCGACGGCAGCTAGACTTTAGAACATGGGAAGTACGATCAGCAACGTGCGTGAGAATGTACTCACGGATCATCGAGTAGGATGCACTGCAGACACATGAGCATTGGTGACGCATATGGCAGAGGTTCTCGTACCGTTGCTTGGGAGTATAAGGCTCGTGCCAGCGCAATACGGGCCCTCTGTCCACCCGACAGTGTGATTCCCTTCTCACCAATTTCTACATCGCTGTCAACTTATTGCACCGGAAATTGCATTCCAGAAAACAGTACCTGTCTGATCGCCGGCGTCGAATATTTCTAGATCGTGGACAAGCGCGCAAGCCTCGATGACTGCCTGGTACCGTTGTTCATCGTAGCCATATGCACAGCTGAAGATTATGTTTTCTCGGATTGTCGCATGTTCAAGCCCTGTGAACGGTGAGAAGGAATGCAGGTGGAGAACATAACTTTGAACGAACATGGATTCTGCGCGCAATATGCTACTCTGTGACCGGACTTGTTTAAGATGACACGTCCAGACAAGCAATGCATCTCTAGAAATCACGTCAGCAAGCTTTAATTGGTGTCTCGCCGCAGCACATACCGCCGAGGAGAGCAGCTAATAAAGCACTCTTGCCAGATCCGGTCGCCCCGCTGACCAAAGTCAACTTGCCTTCGGGAAACCGTATGTTCAGTGGGCCCAGCTGAAACCTTGACGGGGTGTCTTTTGGAGAGACATCCCACTCAAACCGGGCATCCTCAAAACTGATTTCGTCTTGATCGATGGTCTCCGAACTGGGCGGCTTCTTCAAGGAAGACGCCCAGTCGGGCACCTCCGCCTCTTTGAGGAACGCCTCTATACGCTGCATACTGACGTATGCTATTCATGCGTCAATAGAGTTCCTGTTAGCCAGTAAGTCGCGTGCCACATACCACGGAACAAAGCGAAAAGTTGTCCGGGCAGTGCCGTCATCGGCCCCTGCAAATACGAGAACAGCGCAATCGATGTGAATGCCTTCGCCACTGTCAGTTTCTCGCCTGCAATGAGGGTATAGCACAGGAACACAGCGACAGCTGTCGCCGACGGCATCCAGGACCAGATGAAGACGATCAGCACGGAGACGATATTGTCTTTCACGCGCCACTTCAACTCGGTCTCTCTTGCTTCTTTTACACGCTCTGTCCACCGTGTTTCTAGTGAAAGCGTGGTTATGATGAGCGGCACTTTGATTGGCGCAGTGTTCGGTGCTCACCCCATCCATAAAACTTGAGGAAACGGATGTTCTGGAACAGCTCGTTCACAAGACTCATTCGCTTATCTCTTATTTTCCAGGAGTTTCTCGTGATCTGCAAGCCCAATCGTTACTACTCGTCAACCATGACTGAGTGTACAACCGTACATAGATCGAAAACTTCATGAGCGGGTAATTGAGGACGTATGCGACCAGCACAACGGCGACAGCTGCGAGCGAGCTCCAGCCCAGGATCCTGTGCATGTCATGGGTGAGGAGAATGCGATAGGATGTGTTGCTGCTCACTGATACAGGTAGAACATAGCGATCACCAGGCGGACGGGGGCAGTGAAGACTCCCGAGAATTCCCAGAACCGTTGCGCCACGGCATAGGCGTCGCCTCTGCATAGACGATCAGACGCATACTGTATGACCGTGAGAGGTTGACATACTGCATCAAGTTGACGATCTTGCCAAGGTCAGCGTTCTCGTTCTCTTCACCGTCGTGAGAGCTCTTTCCGCCGACATCTCGTCTCGTCAGTGCCCTTAAATGCGCCAGTCAACAACGTGGCATTCAGCAAACTGGTCGGACACCTACTTGTAGTGCAACGCGCAGAACAGCTGGCCCCGTGTACGCTCATAGCATCGACGCGTGTACCACGTCTGATAGAGGTCCACTTGTGCGAACGACAGATTGGCCAGGAAGGCTACCAGCGCGAATACGTACGCGGCGCGCCTTGATTCCGGAGATGGGTCCGCGAGCGCGGACAGGATTTGCTGCAGTGCGAAGGGAGGGACGAAACCTGCGACAGCTCAGCACCCCTGTCCGTTCATCATTTAGTCAGAGTCATACCAAACACGGCGCTCCACATTTCTAGCACGATGTCAAGGATCAGATCCAGAGAGTTCGAGACTAACAGGAAGCGTAGGAGGGAGTGGGTGGGGTGCCTGATGAACGACTCTCAATTCGGATAGGAGTGTGGTGACCGTTAGCGGGCTTACTGCTCTCTGTATCTGAGATACTTGCTGAAGACGTTCTTGTGCTTGAAGTACGGGGACAAGCTCCACACGTCGCCTTCATTCAGCGTCCGCTTCTGGGCCACTGAGAATATCGGCTCAACGAACGAGAAGTTCGACCAGGACAACAAGTCTGCGCTGTCCTCCGGCATGCACAGCTCATTTGAGGGCACCTGCTTTCAACGCTGTAGCGGTACGCGCGGCATACAGCAATGGTTACTCACACCTGTGCCCTGTGCGACGTTGCCAGCAGGTAATACAGCCTCCAGCGGAAAGGAGCTTGCCACCCAAGCGAGCGCCATGGGCCAAGCTACTCGCACGAAGTTCAATAGCGTCAACCCGACGCCTACCTCGCCATCAAGGAGGCCCATCGTCAAATCCACCAGAGCAGCGACAGCGTGAGTCAGATAGAATAAAACTAAGAGGTACGGAGGGGTAGTAGGAGGCTTGAAGAGCACTCTCGTAGAGGCGTAAAACTGCGAAACGTTCGTCCGTCTATGTCTCACTCAGCCAGCGTATGGAAAATGGAAAGCGCGTACCCATGTCACCGACGCGACCACCGCCTCCAATGCCATACTGCGGTCGTCTATCGCCCTTGCGTACACAAATGCCGCAATCCACGCCATGCATTCCAGTGCAGCACCGAGGACGAGCGCCCTGCGCTTCCACGTCGCCGGCGGAGGAGCGCGTTCCGGACATTCCTCCAGATCGTCCAGCGTCAGGAAGTTGCGGAAAGGCGACAAGACTGCCCTGAACGTCCTGCGGAGGGCCTTGTGAATTGGGATAAAGGACGAGACGTCTTTGAAGAGCATGAGCAGTCCAGCCACCGTAGGAATGATCGTCCCTAGGATCATCGTATGCGCTGCAGGTGAGGGCCAGGGCTGGAGTCTTCCTGACATCTCAAGAACGCCGTCTGGTGGTACGCTGCCAGCATCCTGGACAACTTGCGTCCAACTCATGCTAGCTGTAGATGGCAAGGAGGAGCGCGGAGAGCGTTAACGCCGCCTCCAGCGCCACTTAGGCTGGCTCGTACATATATGCGCGCGTAACCCTCGCCGTCACGAAAGTACTACATAATTTGTTTGTCGCGACCAGACTCTAAGTATCGCTACATCCTGTTTTGACGTCTGTACAGTATCTAATACGTACGCTGAGGGGCTTCTATCTATCGCTTCGCTTCACAAAAACAAGGCGATATAATCAACCTGACGAGGCGATACGATAGCACAGCCGTGGTTGACGTCAAGGAACGTGAACCGTGGAGGGATTCGAGAATGACGAATAACGGACTGCCTGCGATGGAACACATTGCATCCGTGGTGTTCGGCAAAGAGAATATTTTGCCGTTTTCGCAGCTCAGACTGACAGCCAAGGAGCACGAGGTGAGCGCGGATTGAAGCCAAGAAGCATCTGGATTCCCTGCAAGATGCTTGCATTCTGCGATGAAATTTGAGGATGAACGTGTCGAGCGCAGTGTTTGAAGAGCCTTATTAGTGAGCTTCGCATAGTGGTGCAGCAGAATGAGCGGAACGCTCTCAAAAATGGCCGAGCAGCGCGTTGTTGGATGGGCATGAAGAGGAATCAGCGCTCAGCAATAGCATAAGCATAACAGACGCGTATGACAGACGTATATTATTGGATTTGTCGAAAAGCTTCCATGCGCGTGAGGTACTTGAAGTGCAGTAAACAGGCGGCAATGATGGACCGCCGATAATCTGACAAGGAGTGCGACGGCCGCGTCACAGAGAGAAGCACAGTGCAGGCGCATAGACACCACCGAGCGATCCAGCGGGTGGCAATGGCAGTGGCTGTCGCCGCAGTAACAGAGACGTGGCAGCGCTGGACTCGGCCGGGCAAACACCATGGTGACAGGTGTGGTCAGGAGGACAGCGAGTGTTCGGCCGTCGGTCGGTGGAATGTTGGCCACATCCCGAGCTCGTAATGCGAGTTAGTAACGAGCAGACGGTCGTGAGGAGAGCAGTAGCGGCCAAGTCGCGGATCATGCAGGGACAGTGCCTTAGGTTGCTCAGAAAGTCACACCGACGACAGGAGGCGTTCCCGTATGTTGGCTGTCATGAGAGCGGGGGAGGTCTAACGGATCATGAAACGCCATCCATTGGCCGCTCATGCTCATATCAAGAGATGAGCCGGCGTTCAGCGGTGTCGAAATAGAGATGGTGCCATGGGGTAGTGCACTGGGGAAACGGCACCATGAGAATACCGTCGGATCTTGTTTCGCTTGCAACTCCCGCTGGAATCGCCGCATGTGCAGGAAACAGCCTGACACGTTCACTAGCCCTGAGGAGGTCCTGTTCCATTTTTTGCATGAACTTGGAGCGACAGAAGATCATCAGTGAGGTAAAAGGCGCTCAACGTCGTAGCATAAAACCCCGCAGTAGATCCCTGCTTTCTCGTGTTTCACGTCCTGTTCCCCCAGCTTCCCCGCAAAAGCGTCAGCGTTGACGACGAGAACCGCGAATCAGAGACCAGCAGTGTGGGCGAGTTGAGAGCTGAAGGAAAAGAGACGAGAATAGCGCTGGTCGGCAACGCGCTCCGAGCTCACGTTCTCGCATTTGCTATACTCCACCGCTTTTGACCCTCTACGTCTTTGTCTCAACAAGGCATATAATACCCTGCATTTTGTGTTCGTCTCTCACCATCTCGCGCTCCTTCCTTTCGTCTCTACCCTCGTCTCACCCGGGAGCGCTGCCGAACTACACAGGCCTCTTTGACTGCATTCGTTCAATTTTTTCTATTCGAGTCGGCCAGAGCACCGATCCCGCACTCTGTATCGTATCTACCATGGCCCCAGCATTGACCCATCCTACGGGTGTGACTTTTGTCGACGACGCCCAACGCCCTGTCCACACCGAAGCGGCCGACTATTATGGCGGCGAGGAGCGGTTCAGCCGATCACGAACATACAGCGCGGTGAGTCTTATTTCCTTCCGTCGACCGTCATCTTGATCTTATTGTCCTTCATCTCCAGTCGTTTGCCCATGCTTATGACCCAAGGCGTGCCCCGGCTTTCGAGAACGTTGGGCATCAGAGACGGAGGCGCATGTCCCATGATGAGCAGCCCAGTGGGCCGCGACGGTTCTTGATCGACGTAGAGGAGACGATCCGTGTTGTTCTTGAGCAAGAAGATACCGATGGTGACTTCCAGATCAGCGTCACTGATGCGGGCCCGAAACTGATGTCGCTGGGGACTGCCACCAGCAATGGATTCAAGACTTTTGATATCAGGGTAAGTCGCGACGGCACTTTCTGCTGGATTCATTTCTGATCAGCGATCGTAGGGAACATATATGCTATCAAACCTGTTGCAGGAGCTCGCTCTTGCGCGTGACCACGGCAGAAAACGTATCGTGCTCGATGAAGCCCGTCTAACTGAGAACCCAGTCGATCGTCTTTCGCGCATGATCAAGAACTCGTTCTGGCACGCCCTGACCCGTCGCATCGACGGCGACGGTCTTGAGATCATCTGCGCAGACCCGAAGAACCGAACCGGTCGCGTCAACCCGCGCATTTATATACCACATGGCGAGCCTGCGATGGCTGAGTATTATTCAAAAGTAGCGGCGGAGAAGCCGCACCTCAACCTGGATGTGCAGGTGCTGCCGCCAAAGCCAGATGATCAGTACTTTGTGAAGAGTTTGAACCGCAAGCCGGGTATCCTTGCCCTGGCGATGAACGAGATCGATGATGGCAAAGGTGGAAAGACATTGAAGGGCATACCATTCGTCGTCCCAGGTGCTCGGTTCAATGAGGTCAGTCCAGTGACCACGTCGCACGCGCATTGAGCTGACCTTTCCGGCAGTTGTACAACTGGGACTCGTATTTCATCTCGCTCGGCCTGCTGGTGGATGGATATGTCAACATGGCCAAGGGCATGGTGGACCACTTCATCTTCGAGATCAAGCACTACGGCAAGATCTTGAACGGAAGCCGGAGCTACTACCTCTGCCGCACGCAGCCACCCTTCTTGACCGACATGGCCCTCCAAATCTACAACCAGCTGGACCGGACAGATATGGAGGCGAACCGCGCCTGGTTGAAGCGTGCTATCCAGGCAGCTATCAAGGAGTACCACACGATCTGGGTTGCGGAGCCTCGCATGGACCCTAAGACGGGACTGTCGCGCTACCGCCCGGACGGCGTCGGCATTCCTCCCGAGACGGAGGCGACGCACTTCACGCACATCCTCGAGCCGTACGCTGCGAAGCACGGGATCTCTGTGCTCGAGTTCAGCGAGAAATACAACAACGGGATCATCAAGGAGCCGGAGCTGGACGAGTACTTCCTGCACGACCGCGCGGTGCGCGAGTCGGGACACGACACGACGTATCGCTTCGAGAAGCGCTGCGCAAACCTCGGCACGATCGATTTGCAGGCGTTGCTGTATAAGTACGAGGTCGACATCGGCACGGCCATTCGAGAAGTATTCGACGACGAGCTCGAGCTCGAGGAGGACTTCCCGCTCGCGCCGTTCCCGCCATCGCCCGAGACGTACGCGAGTCCTCACCGTGAGAGCTCGCGCGCGAGGCCGCAGACGAGCGCGATCTGGTTCCAGCGCGCCGAGTTCCGGAAGAAGATGATCGACAAGTACTGCTGGAACGAGAGCAAGAGCCTGTACTTTGATTACGACACCGTGCAAGAGAAGCAGATTTTGTATGAGAGCGTCACTGCGTTCTGGACGCTGTGGGCGGGATGTGCGAGCGAGGAACAGTGCTGGAAACTCATGTGAGCGGTTGCTGCCCAACTTCAATTTGTATCCTCGCAACTGACGCCCTATTAATGCCGCGTTCGCAGCACCCATTCATTGAAAAAATTCGAAGTCTTGGGTGGGCTCGTCTCGGGTACAGAGGAGTCTCGAGGAAAGATTTCGCTTGACAGGCCGAATCGTCAATGGGACTACCCGTAAGTCCCCATGCGTTTTTACCCCATTTTACAGCAACACTGATGTATCGGCTTGTTCAGCTACGCATGGTAAATTTTTCTTCTCAGCGCTTCACCGTGCGACAAGGTTGACATGTGCACTTTTTAGGCCCCCTCATCAGATCATGGCATGGGTCGGTCTCGAACGCTATGGGTATCTCGAGGAAGCACAGAGGCTGGCCTACAGGTGGCTGTACATGTGAGTGTCGCATTCTCAAGGCGTCATTGATCGTAGTCAGCTGATGGAGTATTGAATAGGATGACGACGGCGTTTGTGGACTTTAACGGCGTGGTTCCCGAAAAGGTGAGTGTTCTTGGTGCCTTTTAGCTTCGTCCTTTTACTCATCGCTCGTTCCTATAGTTTGACGCGGTCAAGCTTTCTCATCTCGTGGACGCCGAGTATGGTAATCAGGGTGTCGATTTCAAGATGGTGCCTAGGGAAGGGTTCGGCTGGATGAATGGTAAGTAGCGATACGTTCCAAAGCTTGCATGAATATTCACTGTCGAGAGTGCAGCCGCCTACCAAGTCGGCCTGACTTTCCTCTCCACTGGTATGCGCCGCGCGGTATCAGCATGTACAAGTCCGGAAGTGGTCTTCGGCGCATCAGCGAACCAACAGCCCGTCAACGCTCCTGCATTCTCAACACCCACAGATGCACTCGACCTCGCTTTGGGGTCGTTACAGCTCAATCCCTCTCATCCTATCGCAGACGCCCAACACTCAAGCTCCAAGTAGAGCGGCTCGTCAGCTCTTCATACCATTTCTCGCTGTATGATAAATCACCGCCCAGGTTGTGGGCGTAATCTCTCCCTTGTTCAACGGACCGAGCTCACGATTCGTTTGTCAATGTTCCATTCAGCACAGGCCGATTCATCATTTCCTCTTCTCTTAGATTTAGACGCCTGCTCTTCTCATGTAGAATATCCCGTATGTACATACTATTAGCAGCAGCCGCCTGTACATGTTCAGCTTCACCTTGCAATTCGATCATTTGCCATGTCTCCTGTCTGGGTCTGTCTGAATGTGGGAGCTTGTGATGGCCACAACATCGCGGAAGTCTCGACTCTCGCTTCACACATACTACTGCCAAAGATCATGTTGAAATTGTACAATTAGAAGTTGGAGTGGTACAGATATATTACAAGGTCTAGTCCTGTGCAGCACGTAACGTTGCTTGTTTGTGTAGTTTACACATGCTTCCACAGGTGCGAAGACTAAAGCGGAACCGCATCGCGGCTGTCGGTCTGAAACGGAACAGATAATGATACTAGATAGAGCCCAGTCATGACAGTGTAGGGTAGTCGCCGAAATCCCAGCTGAAACACTCCTGTTCACAGGAAATCGCTCAGACTCGCGCCACGCAACAACAATAAAACAAAGGCAGCTTACCACACAATCCTCTTCTGGCATCGGCTCTGGAACCTCTCGCCCTGACTCTACGCTCGGTGGCCAGGGCTGGGAAAGCAGCTTCTCGATAACGTTGACAATGCCATGCGTTCTAATGTCCACTGCCCACGATAGATTAGAGACAGTGTCGTACACAATGGACAAGCCGAGGTGGCATCTGCATGGGGTCGTCAATGCGCGAAAATGCCGGCATGGTGATGAAGCAGCATACCGGCTCTCCAGGGCATACCCAGCCAGAGAACACGAGGACAGTACGCCGTTGCAGGTGCCCATCGCGATGGGGTCTGCCGTGTGATAGACGTGTGTGATGTGTTGCACTTCAGGCTGTATGCGACGGATCATAAGTGCCTGTCACTTTCATAGCTGACGACTAGTATGACAAACCGGAGAGGGAAGGTGCAGACGCCCTGCCGCCATCTTCTCACCTGGGGACTCGATCGCCACGACAGGTACGCCGAACGTCACGCCCAGTAAGGACGCGAGGGCGCCTCCCAGCGAATGACCGATGACCCATACGTTAGCCTCGGGATACATGTACGTCAAATTATAGTACAAGTTCTACAACGAAGCGTCACCGATGATCAACGATGCAGAATAGACGGCTACTCACGGTTCCGAAGTTATAGAACAGACTATCCTCTATCAGCGACCTCTCTAGGCAGTCCTGGTCGCACTTCCACCCGCCCCTGTAGCAGTCGCACACAGTCGACCACGTCCAGTCAATTCGTGCACAGCAGCAACTGAAGAGCAGGTTGTCGTTGAATTTGTCTTTCTTCGAGGTTGCGCCGCCGCCGCCTACGAACCCGGCCGAGGTGCCCTTGATGGAAAGCACAACAGTCGAATTGTCTGGTGTCGCAAATACATGCCCTCGGAAACCATCGCCGACCGATTCCCAGCCAATAGGGTAGCTCTGCAACGCCATCAGCGTCCCTGCGATAGTGTGCCTGCAATATGCCACTTACGACGTTCCAAGTGTCGCTCAGGTTATACCACCCAGCTTCTCCAGGCTCGAGGTATGCATTGTTCGTCATCTTTGCGAGCTCCAACAGCGTCTCGCGATCCTCCACATCGGGGCCCATGATCTCCTCTTCATCCCACTGCAGCAGCGTGCTCTCCTCAAACATGATCGATCGAGTACGCGCTGCGAAGAACGCGTCAGAGGACGTCGGACGATGCGTCTTTACATGTCTTGAATGGACTTTATGTGTTCTCGGGTCGCCAGCCAGGAGAGAATCAGAGGAGTATGCATCGTGGAAGAGTATGTGGCCCGTTGAAGACTCGGCGTGGTACTGGCGAAGCTCGAACGTCAGCGAGGAGTCAGGACGATTGTCGGCGGGTAATGTGGGTCGTTCATGAGTGAAGCTCGCCAGCAGCGGAGTGAGGAAGCCGGTCAACTTCGAGAGCAACATCGGTGCACATGTCGGTGGCTCACGAATCGTGAATTTAATGTGTTGTACTGTTTAGCGCCAGAAGATAAGATAAGATAAAAGTCTATCATAGGATTATTATTGTGTTTACAAGCGCCCCACCGGTTGTGCCCAAGTCAGAGTCCCTCCCTCGCAGTATTGATTCCGCTCTCCGATATTCATGTGTGCGGGTCCCAACTTCCCTGCTGGCCTTGATATTGGGCCTTCTACCGGAAAGACTGTGGACAGCCCGGACGATCTTGATCCGCATTTTGGTGCTGCTGCTCAGAAGCATGCTATCGGGACGTATGGCATCGCCGGACGCGTGTGGTGGGTAGCATCCAGAACTTTATGTAGTGTGGTTTCGCAGATCTTCCACAGGGAGGCATCCTATGCTATGCTCGCCTACTTGAACTATCCTTCCGGAGATGACCTGCTAGAATTCGACCCACCGCCGTTTACGCTATCGAACCCACATTCGGAACCTCTGACCGTCGTCGAGTTGGGTTCGGGGACGGGGTTGGTAGCATCTCGCGTCGCTGCACTGCTGAAGCCTGGACGGGACCTCCTCTACGCAACAGACCTCCCTGAGGTGTGTCCGCTCTTGGAGAATAATTTGCGAGATTGTTCGACCGTGATCGTTCGACCGCTCGGATGGGGCAATCGCGACGATGCCGTTGCTATCGCGTCTGATCTTCAGCCCCGACCACCGATGTCGGACAGTAGTCGTGTTGGTCACCGCATCACGCACATCATTTGCAGTGATCTAGTAGGTATCTGTACTATTGTTTTACACGCAATGAGTACACCATCTGCCATAGATCTACTTCCCAGCACTCCTTGCACCTCTCCTTCGGACACTCCTGCATCTAACCTCACCGCTAGTATTGCCATTCGACGAAGAATCTCCCCTGCTCATCATATCATACAAGATCCGCAGTCTCTCGAAAGAGACGCCCTTCTGGTCTGCCTTTGGGCTGTGGTTTTCCTTTTCACCAGTGCTACACAGGGTCAAGCGTAAAACCGGGAAACATGATACGCATATTGGAAATGCTTGGACTCGCTTCCAACCACCCATGGACAATGAGGAGATGTTTATTTTCGCTGCTCGTCGTAGGCCGGAGTCTCACTCATGGGCAATCCCTGAGGAAGACGCGGAGCTTCTCAGAGGTGCTGGTGCTCGAGGAACCTCCGCAAGCAAAGTAGATGACACGTTTGAGACTATGCTACTGATGTGGACCGGATGTAGATGAGGATGATTTATCGCCATGAAGAAGTATTAATATGCACAACATCAGTCTACGTAAGACAGCCCTCTCGCTTCGATCATGACTTGCCCTCATCCTCATCTCCCAGATCTGACGAGGGCCCTGCATCCGACACAGGCTGCCCGAAAGCCGCCCTCGACGCTTCGGCTGCCACGAACTCGTCGCACTCGGCGCGACTCTTCTCCATGTCCACGAAATACAGGAATATCGTACTGAACGTACCCCTGGACGAAACGCGTTCGGCTCAATCAACTTAGAAATTCTATTCATAATGAAATATGAGGGCTTACAGTGAAAATAAAAACACGAACGGGTAGTTGTCGTTGTTGCCTGATGCTGTTATGATCGCGGACGAGACGAAAGGACCGATGAACGCAGACGTCTTGCCGATCTTATATAAGACGATCAGTGGGAAGAACGCAGAAACGTGTAGCTCGGAAGACGTACCACAGAGAACAATGCGAAAAAGAGGAACCTGCGACACATTGTACTGCTTAGATATGGGTCAAACGAGCTTTAAAGCGGAACCCACATTTGCGGCAGCGGTGAAACCTCGCTGATCATTGTCTGACTATATGCGTACCACGGACAGACCATCAACCCATAGTATGCTTGGTAAAGCCTACATCCGTGCCATCAGCAGCGAACGAGTCTCTGAAGACTCAAAAATCTTGCCAAATTTCCCAGACATGCTTAAAACCGAACTTATCCGTATGGACCCCGATGAGACCCCAGATTGTCAGAACCTGTAGAGAATGATATAGACGAACACTCCGAGTGAAATATGCGCCATACGATGATCCAGCTGACGTTGAAAGAGAGCATCTAGCTTCAGAGTCAGTTTTCTTCCTGATCGATGTGCATCGACTCGGCTCGACTGACTGCTTTCGTAGATATCTTGAAGTATTTCTGCACCACCCAGAACAGACTATGCACTCGTTAAGACAAGGTTGCGGAGAGGTTCTGAGACATACTATATGCCCAATGCCTGGGTCACAATACCGACGATGAGAAGCAGAGTCAGTTGGAGTGTAGAGTAGGAGACAACGCTGGTGAGTTCATATAAGCGTTTACCCGCCCGCCCGCTTACCTCACAACTGACCTGTTCTGTAATGTCCCAATCACCGTGCTGGGAGCGTTTGAAAATCCATCAGCGTCCCTCGATAGTCTGTAGCACACTCACACTGTCGTGTTTAATACATCTCCCCTGCCACACTATCATGAAACACTGTCAATGGGCAGTGCCAGTAGAGACGCACATGAGAAAATAGAATATGAGATAGAGGAATGTCTGCTTGAGGCGCATGCATTCCCGCAAAGCGACATATGTCTGTTTGAAGCCTATCGTCATCAAAGACGTGCTAGCAGGTAACGCCAAACCGGGTCGCCTTTGCTCAAGGAAGAACCAAGGAAGAGCACAGAGTACTAGAAGGTGCCGGTGAATTCCGTACTTGTCAGGCGGAAGCTAGTGCGACCACGTACACCAGACACCGCCGGAGAATGCGATGAGGACGCTGAATGCCTTCGTATTGTTCTCTGTACTCGCATCGACCTTGAGTCCCTCGATGATCCCGACCATGATCACCAGTATGATGATCTCGCCAACGGAGCTGATGGTGAAGGAGATGTTTGACACGCGGTTCCGAGCGAGTGATACATAGTTGGAATGTTCCTCTAAGCTGATTGAAACTCAATCAAAATGTACGAGTGTCTATGAAGAGAAAAACCAACGTTTTTTTCACCGCGGGCAGCACTTTCAGCTGACGCCTGGACTTCCGGGAGGTCACCAGCTAAACCAGGGAAAGCGGCTGTCCAAAACGTGAGAGCACACTGTGGAGCATCAGCACATTGTCTCCGCAGAAGATATGATACACAGCAAACCTGATATGTAATCACTGAACACTGGTAAGCGCGTCACAGAATCAATTTTGGATGATAAACGTACAACCAAGAATGTATAACGCGACCGCGGCCTTCCATTGTGAGGGATCTTCGACACCTAGCCAGGCGAACGACACCGCGACTGCCAGGATTGTGAAGAAGATTGTGATATTGGGTCTGACGTGCCTTTGCGGATGTACATATCATCTAAGATGAATGGCAGTACACACCTCCATTGTCCGTAGTCTGCCCAAGCACCAATAGACAGAAGGACCACCGCTTGCACAGCAAAGCTAATGCCGTTAGTTAGGAGTACGATCGAGTTGACTACGTTACGTCAGCTTGTGCTCTGCTTGTAATCGTTGATCTCACCGTTTCGAATGCGCCCCAGGAATGGCAAGACGCAGTCGCTGTCTGACGTGCAAGCCACTGTGTAAGGAGCATGATTCACATCATAGCCCGCCAGATAGAGCAGGTTCTGGAACTGTGATGGTCCGAAGTTGAATCCAGAAAGACCATTGTTGCCCTTATAGGCGCGGGATCAGCCAACATTGATTGAGTACGTGTCATTCATGCCGATTTACTCACGATATAATAGACGTAGAATGCCCAAAGTTCCAGGCGAGTGGTTGTACAACGCCGGCCATGCTTACTCCCTTGCCTGTGCTCAGGCTCGATGTCAGCCACAGAGGCGACGACTAACTCGAGGTCCTTCTCTATCGCAGGAGCAACCTCGGAAGACATGTTTCAGGAGGGGAGGACTTCCGCGTTCGGGGAGATAGCAAAACTCAGTCTTGATATACCAATAAGTACTCCATGTTGGCGCTGTGCCAGGCGCTGGACAAAGATAGCGGAAGCATATCAGAAGCGGGAATTTTTAGATAGAACCTAATCAGAGGTAAACAAGGTCCTGTGTCAAAGTGTGGGATCAAAAATGTTGAGTGTCCACCCTATTGGTGGCCGCACATTGTGTGGTGGTACCTTGGCCCGAGATTTGTCCACGTCCACACAGTTTGTGGCGACAATAACAGACTAGACACACGTTGGCAGCAAGTATGAATGCCCAAAAACGTCCCGTGTATTACCTCTATTGAAGGGACACATTTTTATCATGAGCAACAAGCAGGGAAGCCAGCGTCGCCTCCGACTGTACAACCTATGACCGGAAACCTTTCAGACGTGTCAAGCAAGATTGCAACGCGTCACATACCTCCAATGCCTGCAGCACCTCCAGCCTCCTGCGCGCCGCTTCCAGCCAGTCCGTCAGTACTACCTTTGCGGATCCCCTAAGCTGGTTAAGCTCCCGTGTAGCACTGTCCAAATCCTTCTCATTCATGTAGTATTCTGCACGCGCCAGCACGCTGAGAACGTCCGAGCCAGGCACTAATCCATGTCGGCTGAACGTGAATGTGGAGATCAGATACGACGCCAAATGCGAAAGCACGCCCGCATTCTGGTCAGGCACGAGCGCGACACTCGACACAGCGGGTGCAACGGATGAGCTGAACCACGTCGCAAGATCTGCAAATGGCTCCACGCCGACGTCTGGGACATCCGACGCGTCGAGCGACTCGAGCACGGATGACACGACTGGATCCTCGCGTGCGGCCGCGATGTGTCGCAAGACACGCAGTTCCTCGCGGAATGGCTTACGCACAGGCGACTCGACGGAATTGTTCAGCGCACGGAGCGCGGACCACAGCGCGTGGATCCGGATGTTCTCGTCAAGATAAGCCGAGTTGTCGAGCGCAATTCGCTCGAGCCGCTTCAGGTTTGTCGCGAGCTCGTCCAGCTTGGCGAGGCGGCCGCCGCGCTCCTGCTCGACGCGGACCTTGATGTCCCGAATCCAGCGGCGCTGTAGCTCGATGCCCTGTGCGATGACCTCCTCCTTCAGCCTGGAGGTGACGGGTCAGAACGTGCAAGCATTCTCGAATGTCAGCCACGCACCTCTCGTTAATCAGCTCGCTCTGTGTCTGCAACTCCTTGTTAAGCTTCTCCCGATACGCCTGCACAAACTTGGCCTTCTCCTCGTCGAAGAACTTCTGAAAGTCATTCTCCTGGCTGTCAAGCTTGTCTTGCGCCTCCATCTCCAGCTCCAGCAACTTCACCGTATACTCCCGCGTCTTCTCGTCCAATCTCGCTTCCAGCTTTTGTCGTTCCTCCTCCTTCACTGCTTCGATGCGCGTCGCGAGCGACGTCAGGTCCACCTTGGCCGTGTCGAGGATATCGCGTGCCTTGTCCGCTGCGGTCGGGTTCTCGTTCAGGTACGATGCGAGATTATCGATAACCGACGCCAACTGAGCGATAACCGGTTCCGATGCGCTGAACTCGGATACAGCGGGTGCCACGAGCGGGAGCGGCTGCAGTGTCGACTCGACCTTGACAGACTCCGGGGTAGGCGCAGCCTTGCGTGGTGCAGGCCGAGAGAAGCCGGGCGGAGGCTCGAAACCGATGGGTAAAGGAACGTTGTACACATTTGCATTGAGCGCGCCCTCCTCCGCCTCGTCGGGCAGCGGCACAGACGGCTGTGCAGGCGTCGTCGTTGTCTCGGGCAAGTGTTCCGTCTGCTTTTCAGCAAGTGCCTCCTCTGCTTTGAGCACAAGCTCCTCGACACCCTCCGAGAACTGGATTCCCTGATGCTTCGCGATGGCGGCCGCCTTGGCGCTCTTCTCAGCCGCCTCGCTTCGCTGCACGGTCGTCTTGAGCGTGTCTGCGACGCCCTTGATACGCTCGCGCGACTCCTGCAGCCTCTTCTCAGCCGCCTCCTCGAGCTCGTGTGCCTTGTTCGTGACGACGTCCTTGGTGCGATCTACGGCCTCTTTTGCCTTGTCAAGTGCCGTCGGCGTGCTAACACCATCGCGCTCTCCAGTGATGAGTCCTGTGATGTATGTTACGGTGCTCCTCGCTGCGTCAAGGACTTGCTTGAGCGTCAATGTGTCCCAGTCGTGGTCCTCTCCGTACTGTACGACCGCGGCACCAAGAGGGACCTGTTGGACGAATACATCACGGTATGGCTGATAATGGTACGCGACAAACGCGCTTCCGACATAGAACGTAGTTGTTGCCACGGTAGTGTAGAATACGAATCGACGAAATATCCTTTTCTTTTTCTTCGGTGCCTGGGCGGGAGCTTCAGTGGCATACTGGATAGTATTAGCAAGGAATTATTTGGATTAGGGTGCAGAACGTACGCGACGTGTAGCCCGCACTGTCCCTCTCCCCGACCTGGAGACAGGTAGTGCACGGATCATCGTGCTCGCCGGTAGTTAAAGCGTTCGACACTGCCGCTGGCGTCGAGGAGCTCGTTTCGGACAACAACGGGAACGTGATTGAGTTTAATGCGAGTTATCTGATAAGATAAAGCCGTATAGTATAGAAAACTCGTTCAGATAAAATCCATCAAACAATCCCCGCTGCACATTTTTGCCACTCTTTGCTCTCCGATACAGCAGGCTTTCGCCTTCCGCTCAAGTCGTCTTAGCGTCGGATGATCCTTTCGATTTGTCATGGACCCCACTCCCTCACCGCTGCAGCCTTATACATCCCGTCGTTAGCGTGTTTCATGACTCAGGCTCACCGTGACTCATGGCTGCAGTAACCTATCTCCGCCAGGGGTGCTTTGTTTTGGAGAAGATCCGGCATGTGCCTCTTGAAAAATCTATATATGAAAAACCATGGATGTTGACCTTTGCGTCCTGCTCTCCTTCCCCATAGCTGTCGTTGCAGTGACGAGTCGCCCTTCCCCTTCGACTGATTGTTCCCTTCTCTCAGCACTACGGCAATCGAACAAGTTCACATACAAACACCAGGTCTATCCAGTCTCCTCAATGTCCTTCCAACCGTCTGAATCTTTGACCGTCGATGCAGAGAAACAAGAGCTTCCACCCGATGCATCTACTAATAAATCTGAACAAGCGCTCAGCATCCCTCCTGCGGACGCGGAACGCGAGGAGGTTTCTGATTTATACGAGGTCATCTTAGATCTCGACCAGAGCCCGAAGCATCTGTCTACTCCGAGAAAATGGACCATCCTTCTCACGATCAGTATGGGTGCTTTGTGTGCCACCTTTGCATCCTCAGCGGTCAGTAGATTTGTTGCATGACACGTCACGGACCGCGACTTATACTGGCATGTAAATAGGCAGCCTTCACCGAGGCTGGGCTTGCTAGAGATTTGCATACCGTCCACGAGGTCACGATTCTAGGTGTCAGTCTGTTTGTGGAAGGCCTAGGTACGTAGTTCACGCCACCAACGTAACGTCGCTCTCAGGCAATTGGTTTCAATAGGCTTTGGGCCCTTACTTGTGGGGCCTCTATCCGAGGTTTATGGCCGGAATCACATCTACTGCGTTTCCTATTTCTTGTTCTGGGTCTTCACGTGGCCCGTGGCCTTCCCGCCTAACATTGGTATATTTTGACGCGTTGATCGCTAACATAACGCGGACTTGCTCACCGTTTCATTCAAACAGCAACCTATCTCGTATTTCGCTTCATAACCGGATTTTGCGGTTCGGCGTTCCTCAGCGTGGCCGGTGGCAGTGTCAGTGATATGTTTGTCAATGAGAAGGTCGCAACGTAGGCAAGATTGCATGTTTCGAGGTCCAGTCCTTGATTGTTCTGCAGTCCCATGGCAGTTTACACTTTGTCTCCATTCCTCGGCCCAGTGATCGGTCCTCTAGTATCTGGGTAGGATTTCACTGCGTTGTGATGACTGGCACCTCGTTGATGGTCGTCTCGCAACTTATTAGGTTTATCTGTCAAGTAAGTACATACGTTGTTTTTGTTACCTTCCCAAGTAACCTTGCTCTGATATGACAGAACGTTGACTGGCGATGGACATATCGAGTGCTGCTCATCTGGCAATTTGTGGTCCTCCTTATGCTGATTCTGGTGTGTTCTCTGTCATTTCCATCCAACACGACACAAATCGCCCTTCTAGCTCGTACCGGAAACGTACGAACCGGTCCTGGTGAAGAGGAAGGCTGCACGGTAAGTTTAGTGCACGCGTGGTTTCCACAAATTCTGTCACACTCACGCGCGTGGCCAGCGTGCGCAAGGAGACCGGCGATGAGAAATACTGGGCACCCCTCGACCGCCGTGAGCGAAGCCTGTTCCACGCCATTTTGTTTAACTGTTACACTCCTTTCGGTGGGTCATCTGTCACAGGCCGTTAGTGTGGATGTTTCCTTACATACCATGCAGAGCTCCTCCTGTACGATCGTATGGCGCTATCGCTTAACGTATGGTATGTACCCTCCATGTGAAAGGCGACAAAAAACGAACGTTCGACCGTTATGCAGGACCGCGCTTCTCCTAGGCATCCTATATCTGGCATTCCAAGCATTCCCTATCATCTTCGAAGACATCCACGGATTCAACTACCAAGAGACGGGCCTAGCATTTCTCGGAATCGGCATTGGCATGGTGGCTGCGTTGGCTTCACAACCGCTTTGGAACCGGTCAGTCCGCGCTCGGCACGTTTCATGTATTCACCGCTCACTGGGATCTTTCCGTTAGTTATAACCGCAGAATGCGAGAGAAATATGACGGCAACCCGCCCCCAGAGACGCGTCTCGTTATCGGACAAGTCGGCGGAATACTCGCCCCAATAGGTACCTACCCTCAATTTCGTCAACCGTACCTCTGCTTGACTTCCTCCATCAGGCCTATTCTGGCTCGCGTTTACAACCTACCGCGGCGTACCTTGGATTGTTCCCATTATCGCCTCCGTTCCGTTCGGTGCCGGGATTTATTTCATCTTCACGTCCGTCTTCACGTACCTGGTCATTGCCTACCGTCCCATCGCCGCGTCCGCGATGGCCAGCAATAGCGCCTTGCGCTCGGCATTTGCTGCTGCATTCCCGCTTTTCGCAGGCGCGATGTACGATCGGCTAGGTGCTGTCGGAGCCACTGCCCTCTTGGCAGGTCTGACGACCCTCATGGCGCCGCTTCCGTAAGTTTGACAGACATTGAGCGAGCGACCACATTAATCACACAAGTTTGTTCAGATTCATCTATTACAAGATCGGCGCCAGGTTGAGGGAGAAGTCCCGCTTTGCCGCGAAGCCTTGAACCCTGTCTCAGGCTGTCTGTGGCTTTCAGTATCTGCTCACCTACAGCACATATTTCATGCTACAACCTAGATGACATCCTCCATAATACTTCATGCTGCGATCCGCATGACGTCCTTCTCTATACGTCCTGCCATGATTTAGATGTGATTATAGTACCTGTATTTCTTAGTTCCTACGCAAGACAAAGCAAGACGTCGGGAAGCTTACCCATACTATGTTTTACATATACGTCTGTGGCCTACATCGTGTCGGATGCAATGCCGAAGACGTCTTGCGGAACTCTGAACACCGTGACCGAGATCATGTTAGGACTTACAGGCTAACAGCCAGATCTGCCACCAGCTCCCCCCATGTGCATTTTTAACGCTTGCATTCTGTAAACCGCCTTAAGTGCCGTCGCTCTAAGGTTGTCCAAGAGCGGCTGATGATAAGTTGAAATGAGCATGCTACGGCATGACGATCGAATGTTTGGCTAATGCAAGTGCGACGAGGCAAAGTGGAAGCTGGTGAATGGCTATATGCGCCTTGGCAGTTCAAAATGAAGCGGCACTTCGCGTCGAGCCACGCAGCCACGCGAACAACACGCGAGTGGACGCGGTCACGGGACCGCGTAAATGGCAACGCGACACGGCCCACGCGAGCCCGCGCTCGTTGGCCACTTCTGAGGTTCAAACATCGAATTTGCGGCACATGTTGTGGCTGGTATGATAACGCAGGCGGAGGCTCATAATAATGTTCCTGAAGATAGAGAAGGGCCATATAGCGATAAACACAAAACAGATCTACGTAAAATCCCGTACAACGCCGTGGGTGACATCCAGATTGACAGCCCACGCACGTCAAGCCCCGACCACAGACCCTCTCGACATACGCCCCGTGCTAATCGCAGACTACAGCTTCGGTTGGCGCAACTTCCAGAACAGAACCATAATCGCGAGCGCCCAGTGCTCGAACTGGTCCTTCGACATGAACAGCAACGCTTGAGATATGACCGCCTTAGTGATCTGCGCGCCCATTCCCTGCGTTTCACACATTGAATCAGTCATACACGGGAGAGCAGTGCGACCAACAGACCTGATACCACCCGAGGAAACCCCGCTTGCGCCACACCCTCGCAAGGATGTCGAGGGCGCCGACGTGCTTGCTGTGTGCATGGTGATATGCATGCTTGGGCGGTAACGGCTGGTGCTCCACCACGGCTTCCTCGATATCAGCAGAACGCGCCTGGATGCGAACTTTCGCCATGATATACGGATACGTCACCTACAATATTGTGGGGAAGTTAAATATACATCCTTATAGGTGAACGGAAAACACTTACAACGGTCGCAAGCGTCTTGCTCAGCGCCCCGATGAAGAACGTCGTCCACGGACTCAGCTTTGCATGGCGGCTGGTTGCCCCAGTTGCCTTCTCCTGCGCAAGGAGCAGCACGCCCTTCGCGCGCTCATACACACCATATGTGATGGCAGGATTGACCGTGAGCACCAGACCAGGCTTGATGCCCAGCCACAGACCACCCACTCCCTCCTCTTCGATGATCTCGCTCGCGATGCCGAAGAACGAGTCGTCGTATTCGTCCTCCTTGCCTTCGGCCTTCTCGACATCCTTTGCGTTGCCATTACCCTCGACTGATGCGGACAGGGGGCTCGCCGGGCGCAACTTGCGCGGCCGGTCGAGCGAACGGCCGATTTGCTGACGGGTCGCGATGACGGCGACGGGGATGGTGAATATTTGCGCGAGCGCGCCGGCGATGGCACCCATGGTGAGTTCGGCGGCTGTTGAGAGTGCGGGAGTCTTGGAACTCGCTGGTAAGCGGGCAGAAAGTCGCTTGATGTAGTTTGTACGGACGAAAGAGTAAAACAAGAAGTAGGCATATTCTGAGATGAGAACAGGTCAGTCAGGAACGCTGCACAGGCCGAATCAAATCGGACATGAAACTGTTCCGAGCTGCCGCTAACTGCTAACACCACGTTCCACATGAGCAAGTGGAGCAAAGATGATGAATACTGTCCAAGTTGCCTACAGGCCGCCACGAAACCACGCAAACGAAATATGTGATATGTATGACCGACGTTTGTTCTCAGCGGAGAACCATGCGGGTCGTACGACCAACAGTGAACGCATATCCGCTCTTCCGGACGTGAAGAAATAGCTGCGGCATTCCACAACGGTCATGGCAGCCCGGTCGGCACAGTGGATGTTGTTAGCTGATAGCGGAGTTCAAGGAGTGACCACGCTATGCTCGACAGCCAGCAGGTTCCCGCGTGTGTGGAATGGATGTCGAAGTGCGGTGTGAGACCACTTGCGACGCCCGAAGGACACGGCGTGCGCGGCAGTTTATTCAAGGCTTCAGCGCCCCATCAACACCCCATACACCGGGCACCTTGCGATTTATGGCAAATGCGACCCAAGCTGGGCTGTTACTATTGAACCACTCCGACGAAGCGTGCAGGCATGAAATATGGCGTAATTCAAATCCAGCGAGTCACAGCGTTGCGACCGACTGGGACCCGAAATCTTGATTGAAGCTTTCCAGGAGCACCGTCATCAGACGTCAAATCGTCTCGGGTGCCCAGGTCGACTTCGACATTGAAGAGATAAGTAGATAAATGGCATACGCACGCATGGAGAATGTATTGATCATGGTTGCTGCGAATCCTCTGTAGTATCCTGCGATGCCCTCCTCCTTCAGGATGCCCATCAGGATCGAGATGATGCCTAGCTTCTTCTTGTTATCTTTATCGACCGTTGCGGCTTGAATGCGTGTTTTGACACTGTGACCCAATGTCCATCAATGCTTTCCTGGAGGGCTAGAATGGACGTACATATCTAGGGGGTATACCACGCTACGGATGGTCAACTACGTGCATCTCGGCGACATACCACTGCCACGCACGCGGTACTGAAGCAGCCACCCAGAGCACCAGCAAGTGCGTAACCAAACGGTGTGAGCTGCGTTGGCTTTGATGAAGACATTGGTCCTGTGGGGTATTATGGCGACTAGTGGCTGTCGTGGACGAAAGGTACCAATGTGTGGCTCTGCTGTGAATGTACGACGGTAATGCAACACAATCGGTGCTCGTTCGGGTCGTTCAGTCAGTCAGGCCAAGGTTTCTGTCCACCAGGAGGTCGTGGTCGAGGATGAAGAGGAGCGGTGTGCTCTACCCCAGGTTATCCCCACATTGACATATGTGCGTCGGCGAGCACGGGGTAGGCTGGACCGGATGATCCCCACACACGTGATATCAGCTAAGCGCGTCCTAGTATCTGCGACGCATCATTCGCTCACGGGCATGGCTGACGCCGGTAGGCTCCTGAGCCACTCTCCTTTCCAACGAACACGCGACCTCCGACGGCAGCGCATCGCTCTCTAAATAATTCATCTGTGCTGGGCTATACGAGCGTGGTTCACCATGCATGCAAACAGTACCGAGGATTGAATATTAATCAACGATGCGATGCAGGTATGATTTCCGACGCGGTGTGGCAATCCACAAATCACGCTTGCGAGAGATTCAGAAGTCATCGCCGCATCAGAAGTTTTGGAAGCAGCGAAATGTTCCCCGGATTACGCAATATCCTACATGAAGACTTCCGGCACGCGACACCGATACCGAAGTTGCCGGCGAACACAGATAGGAATGGAAGTTTCCGAACTAAAAGCGAATACAAGCACCAAAGAAGATCGACGTATATAGGTGTAAGTATTGAAGAATCTTGCATATATTTCACGTTAAGAGATTCCTCCCATGCCTCCGTGATGGAGGAACCTGCAAAGGAAGCGATATGATCCGTTCTAACGTCCACAATCAATCACATCACGGTACGCGGTCTCACCTTTGATTTCCGTTCTCCAGATATCCGACTGAGTTGTTGTAGTCACCCTCTTCAACATGGACGTAGCCCGGAGGAGCGAAAGAACGTGGGACGACGCCCACAGCATTGAATGGAGCTATCTTGACCTCCTCAGTCAGGAGTCTTTCGCCGGTCGGCGTTTTGGATACGAAACCAGCAGCTTGAAGTGGCAACAGGACGAGATGGTACTAAGTGCATCCACACCAGTTAAAAAATAGTTGAAACATGTCAGCGCCGGACTAGCCAAGACGTAGCTGTGCCAGCTAAAATTGACATGACATACCCGCAACGCGAACCCAGGAAACACAGAACTCGGTTTCAGGCTCATCTTGACACTTAATTCACCGTGCAACGTGCGCTTTCCAGTCCCAGACACACCATCCGGGGCGGGCCAGAAAAATGCCGTCCCTACTGTCTCCTGGAACACGCGGTCGCTCGGAGGTGTGGAGTTTTCTTCCGTTGCGTAGGGACCGAGCACGCGGGTGCAGATGAGGCGCAATTTCACCGCGGCAGGGGTTGCGAGGAGGTCCGTTGCATGGTCATCATCGCTTGTTATGGTCAGGAACAGCGGGATCGGCGAGCCCCGCGCGTAGCAAACCTGTGCAATATCCCAACATAGTAAAAAAATGATCAAACCGATATTTGCTGGAGAAGACGATGAACCCATACAGGCCTGGCTATAGCTAGCTATCGGATAAAACTCAGCTCCGATGCAGAACGGGATTACGAAAGTGCGCGCGCACTGTACATTGCAACTCGACCTGCCGTGTGTCGAAGAGGGTCCCGGTAAGCAGGACAGTATTGAGTACCTTCCACCCTTCCAGATCATCATCGGGACCAGGAAGACTCGCTAATTCGCTGTACGTTGGCTGACGCATTTGCGAGTGTGGATCAGCGCGCCATAGTGGTAAATACAGGATGCTCGTAGCGAGGCTTGAGAAGCATCACCGTCAGACCACACCAGACACACTGATCGGACAAGTAGTAGATAGCACGCACGTCCGATCGGCTCTGAGAACACCGCGGCGTAGAGTGAGGACTAGCTTGTACTCGATGTATACTGGGCTCGCCCGCTCGGAGAAACTAGGTGGGAGAGGGTATGCCCGTTTGTCTTTTCCTACCATAGACGCCTCGGCGGGAATAGAGATCGAGAACGGCCACGACTGCTTGCCCGATAACTTCGCAGATGATGAAATCTTGCCATCCCACAGGGTCTGCGGGATATGAAGGAAGCTAGTTTCCTCTTGGCCGACAGCAGTGATGCCGGCCATTAACTAGTGATTGATGGCGGAGACATGAACGTGCGACATCAGCGGATCTTGAGATGATTGATACTAGGAGGACGCCGTGAAAGCAAGAACGACGTACGGCAACAGATACGCTCTTTACACTGCTCATCTTGTCGAAATCGACCTCCACGGTCCCTGTGATGGTATCGGTGCCGACGAAGGATGGAACATGCTTGGGATCCTTCGCTCGGCTCTTGACATTGAGCCAGAGACAAGCACTGCCCTTGCTGTCCTCCAGGACATCCTGGTGCACGACAAGCTCTGTCGTGAGTGTCCCCGCATTGTACCCGGGCAAACCTTGACCGTCTTCAGGTGATGCTATCTCCTTGTCCATGGTTTCTATCCGCACATCCCGTCAACAAAGGTGGCCAACATGGTTTGCAAATATGGATACTACCGTTCGACAACGGAGAACGTGCGGCCTTTAGGATGTCGAGCAGAGGGCGATGTGAGACTCATGGCACCCGTCAGTCAATTCAGTATGGCGTTCGGACATCTCCTGCCATGCGTGGTTCTGGGATCGCACGCACACAGCATCTGACAGATATATCAAAGAAAAGTCGCCAGAATCGAAGATAAGGAGGAGAAGTCCGTAACACGCGTGATTGCGGCGTGGAATTCCCGCATGCTACGCTATACGATGATTAATTAATATGATCGACGACGGCCGAACACAATGTCACTGCGTGTATGAGCGGAGCGGAGAACAGTTGTACAATACGGTAGTCTAGAGGGTAATTATCAAGATATAGAGGTAGATGTGCATGGGAGAAGCGAGCGCGAGTTGCCTATAGCTACAAGTGTCGTGGTCAACGACAGCAATCGTCCGGAAACTGTGCTAGAACAGCCATGTATGCCGACAAGACTGGAGAGCGATAGATAGCAGAGTGCGCATAGTTGAGACGATCCGGCGCCGAGCTGGCTGTGCTGGCCTGAAGGTAGGAGGGAGATCGAGAATAGAGTCTCAGTTCTGCGCCGAACTAGGAGACACATGCATGTTAGCGGAGACTCGCGGGAAGTAAATATAGAAAACTGACACAGGAACATAGGAGCAAGCGATCCCGCGACGACTACAATTGCCACATATCGGACGACCATCGCATTTCATCTTGCGACCTACGGACTATATGATTAGCGTCTGTTATGACTGAGATGCAAGCTGTCTACCTCGACAAAACTGGCATGCCATCGGTGTTCTTCGTGGGGTCCTAGGCGAGTAGGACTCGCCTTCGGAATCGCTATCTTTGCCTTCATGCATATGGGGCTGGCAATATTGAATGAGATACTAACGCATAATGAGGTCTCATCCCACTGACCTTGCTTCCCTCGGACATAGTGTTGACAGTAATACAAGAGAAAAGGGAATGCGAAAAGTCCGCTGTGAGTTGTGGAATACGGGAGGGAGTTGAAGCCTGAGGACAGGACACCGGAGCCTTTTATACAGGACGGCTCTATCCATTTCGTTCCGTCATCTGCATGCGACGGTGACCCAAATGAATGCTTATGCTGTGTCGTTCGAGAGCCGAGAACGGCATTGAATATGGATCGCGGACTGTGCAAACGTCCCGGACTGTAAATCCTCGACGACCAGACACGTTTCATACCCAAATGAGCATGAGCGCCTCATTGGCGGAGGCAGGCGACAACCGAGTCATCCCTTAACAGTCGTCATCTGGTCACTTGCGACGTAAGGCCCGAACTAACTATACGAGGCGGGCGACCAGCAACGTTGCGCGCCCTCAACCAATTTGCCGGGTTGCGACGCGGGCGCGCACGACCTGGCAAGATAATCGGTCACTGTAACACTGGGAACCCATAAAAGGAAACGCTGCGTACTTGACATTTGATAGTTCGTTCTTTGCGGTCTTGTTTTGGGTTTCGCGCTAAGACGTGCGCCATCGCGATGCCATCGGGGAAGGCGAAGAATCGACGCAGCCACCGATCATCCAGGGCGCTCGACATTCTATCCACGCGGGAACTAGCGAGGGAAGTTGCCGTGGATACACCAGTCTGTTGACGTACTTTCGAGCCTGAAACGGATGGCGAAACGATAGCTTCCTAGTGCATCTGAACTCTCCCTAGTCCGTAGCTTGCGGACGATAAGCGAGGGTGTATTGGATACAGCAGCCGCGGCCGAGTGCCAATGACGGAGAACTGATGGCCTCGGCAGCACTAGTTGGTCGAGTGCTCAGTCACTTACTGTATAACGCTGCACAGGGCAGGGGTGTCAATTAGTTAATTGGGCGAAAGATGCGCACACTGCGCCTGGGCGCGCGATCGGCCTCGTGCGCAACCCTGTCCACGTTGCAAGGATCGCCGCCGCTGTCTGCCGAGGACGATGTGCCCAGAGACTCCAATCCAGCCTCGCATCGGAATCAAGATGCTGTGCTGGCCGATGTTTTCGGTCTCTGAGCGGAACGGATTCTTACTTTTAGGCAGGTTACCAGTCTGTCAGGTAACGGTGACGCAAAATAATCCCGACCCAACCGTCTGATACATCCGTTTGAGATTTAAAGACTAGATGCGCGGAGGCAAGCGAGAATTTTGCGACTGACCAAATCTTGTATAATCCAGCCATGTAATGCCACAAGCTTGACACGCGCCGATGACTAGACATGGTGTGTTGAGAAGAGCTTCAGAATCTATGACCTTAGCTGCAACCCGGCCCTAGGGGTGTCTCCAAGGCGTAGCAACCGCAGTCAAGTGGCAAAACGCGCTCGAACGACCGATCAGCAGTTAGCGCGACGGAGCGGACCACGGAGTGTAACAGACAATCCAGGCCGTTCGGCCTTGCGCGACGAAGCGACTCGGCTGATCTGCGATCTCATGCGCATTGTCGTTCGCGGGTACCTGAAGGAACAGCTCCAAGGAGAAAGATGACGTAGTTGGCATACGGTCCTGCGAACCTTACGGGTGTTTGCTTTCACCGTCGTTATGGATTGTCCCACATTTGCAGCATGTCCAGACGATTTGTAACTTGTACGAGCATGCGGGCCGTCTAGTTCTTCCGGATGCTTCGTCCTGTGTAGATCTGCGCGCCGGACCATAATCATGAAAATGCATTATGGATCACGCATGTGGGTTACTGCGTGATCTGCAGGCAGTAAGACAGTGGCTGCTACACCCAGTATACCGCAGAGTCCTTGTGTGCATTCGTCCCGACAGAACACAAGCTTCTAACGCATAGGCGGCCGCAGCCATCGCAATTCCGCTTTTGCCGAAGTGACATTCTTCAACAGTTCAACATTCAAGAGACAGACTCCGCAGCATAGCGGGTCGACGATAGCAAGGCGCAGTCTTGCTGCGTTTCCCACAAGCAAGATTCAGCGGGAAATACCGCACTTCCGCGAGAAACATTCCTGCGCGACTTTCCAGCAGAGAGGGGCGGCAATGAAAAGTGGCAAGGTTGGTTGGTGGACGTTAGCGTTAGCCTGCGGCGTTGCGACCTCAGTAAGCGACACTGTGACACTGTGACACTGTGACAGTCCGTGATACGTCACGAAGTGGCAATCCGAGCACTAACCTGCGTTCATCGCGACATCATTCATTCCTGCCCTCTCCTGCTGCATCTCATCTCTGTCGACGTGGATTTATACGTGTTGTGTGCTCTGAGGACGCTCTAGTTGCTACACAAGCAGGCTGTCGCAGGAGTCATTATGGCGTTCCCAAGCAGGTGAGCGTGGTAGCTGTGGTGTACGCACAATGTTGACACCATGGGATCCTGCAGTTCTTCGATTTTAAGTGCGACCCCTGCTGCCCAGCCAGGTACATCACTTTTTGGTCAAATTACGACCAATCCCCAACAAGGCTCTCCCTTTGGTGGAGCGTCGCAATCGGCGACCTCGACTTTTGGTTCGCAGCCACAGGCTCAAGGTCAAGCACCAGCCCAAGGCTCTTCTCTTTTCGGGAGCACCCTCGGACAGAACGCTGGGCAACAGCAGAACCAGCCACAGAGCGGGCAGACTTCGCTGTTTGGTGGATTTGGACAACGCCAGCAGCAACCACAGGCGCAGTCTACGAGCTTGTTTGGCCAGCCAGCTGCGAATCCGCAACAACAGACACAATCTACTGGGTTGTTTGGCCAGTCTGCAGTGAATCCGCAACAACAGACACAACCTACTGGGCTGTTTGGCCAGCCCGCGGCCAACACGCAGCAGGGTGGCGCGCTAGGGCCAAGTCTCTTCGGCAGCGCTCAGCCTCAACAGAGCACGCAGGGCGGCGGTCTCGGGACCAGCCTTTTTGGCACTACTCAGACACAACAGAGCGCTCAGGCAGGTGGCCCCTTTGGGTTTGGTGCTAGCACTGGCTCGACGTTGGGCCAAACAAGTGGGTTTGGAGGTTGGGGTGCTGGACCGTCACAGCCGCAGACTACGGGGATGTTTGGACAGAATTTAGGCACTTCTGCTGCCCCTGCAATCTCATTATTCAACAGGCCTCTTGCTCAACAACAGTGAGTACCTCATTCGTTGAAGCACGGAGTATTTGTCTTCGGTGGACTTTCTCAACACGATAGTGGAGACATGCACTAAGATCTATTCATTCAGGCCGTACCCTTCAGTGTCTGGTTCTGCACCCCCAGCTTTCACCAGGTTGACCAAGTTTAATGATCTGCCTGACGATATCAAAAGGACGTTAGAGACTATTGAGTAAGTCTCGCCAGGTCTGCGATAGTTAGCGCTGCATGCTGATGTTGCTCAAGTGCGTCCATCCAGGGACGTATACAAATTAGCAACGATCTTAAGCAGCGAAAGCTGGGCGAGGAAGCGGTAAAGGGGCAGGAAGAAGTCCGTAATGTGCACAAGGTGCGTTCCAATCGTCAGATAAAGTAGAAACCAGTAATAATCAGTCAATACATTGTAGGATCTCGTGGGCGCGATTGCAACGCTCCACTCAGATGTATTACATACGAAGGATCTCAAAGCAAAGGTAGACCAGACGGTCCAGGACACTATCATTGCAACTCGCATTGTAGACGGATTTCGGAATCTACATCAGCACGGTGCTTACCTTAAGGCCTATACCAACTTCCCACTAGAGTTTGTCGATCTCCGAAACTGGTTCATTCCCCTTTGGCTCATATCCCTTACCAGATTCTTCACCCGCGTTACTGAACAAATGAGAGAGCGCCTGAGGTGGTACAAAACCACCATTGAGGTCAGTACCAAACCCACTATTACTTACTATGAGATTAAAGTTCGGGATTGCAAACTAGCACATTGAACGAAAGCTATCGTCTGCCGCGGCACAATCGCAGTATACACCTCAAGGTAAGTAAAACGTTCACTAACAGAGGTGTCATCCCTGATTCTGTGTAATATTACAGCTATCTCGTCAACCTTGGAGGCGCAGCATGCAACGTTTATCGCTCTTGCCAGCAAAACGGCAGCCCTTGATGCGGAGTTGCAGAAGATCAAGGCGTTGTATACGCAACTCTGGCGAGCCAAGACCAATAGCATGCGCGATCCGTTCAACGAGTTGGACAGAAGCACTGTGGGAGAATTCGGCTTGGAAGGATTGAGTACAAGGTAGTCGAGCGGACGCCGGTGAAGCTGTGCGTCCTGAGAATAACGCATATTTTATACCATTCACATTGTCGTCGAGCAACAGATCGAGTTGCATGTACTTGGCACCACTCATTAACGGTGACGTCGGCTTCCCGATCGATAGGAGTTCGGAATTGGGCGATCAACGCGAACATTTTGCTGTTTGCTCTCCAATAAAGGCCGCCGTTTGAAGCGACCCATCGAATGCTTAGATGTATCTATCGAATGATTGCATGACAAGCATGATCTGGTCTCGCAAGACAAGAAGAGGATGAGCAGCCTATCTAAAGTGTTGTGATTCCGAGATCACGCTCGTCTCAGCGGCACTGGCCTTGCTTAAAGACACGGCGGCTGGCCGCTCGCGTATGCATCCTATCTTCTCGTGCCGCATTTGATCTTCTATTCCATCGCGATCGATCGCTGTCGTAGCAAGAAGTGTCCACCTCCTGTGGATAATAAGCGTGAATGCACACTTTGCAAGGTAGAATTGTTGTTCAATTAAACTCCTCATCGTCAGAGCAGCTAGCTCTGTGATCAGCACAATTATCGAGATAGCGATATGGACTTGCAACACGAAATGGTCGTTCCGAGCCTGTAGATGCTCTTGAAAGCTTTATGAGGAGCCTGCCGGTCATCATATCAGATCAATGAAAGCTATGGACGTCTTTGAGTGCACATGTGAGCTATGAGCGTAGATTGCTTGAGTGGTGGGCAGCTTTGTAGTACTTACGAACGCGTCTGCCACATGCTATGAGCAATGCGCGCATCACTACGTCGGAAGAGCACGATCTATGAAATACTCACTACTCATCAATGTATCATCTCTTTGTCTCACTCGACTGTTTAATTGATGTGGAGTTAAGTCACTGGCGGCGAGACGGATCGGAATTCTGCAGCGCCTGTGGCAACAAGGAAATCAGTCACGTGGCCGCGACAAGAAGAGGGCGCTTAGGTGCCGAAACGCCGCTCGTCTCTGTTTTCCTGACTTCGTGCTGTCGAACAGGCCCGCCTGTTCTTCCAGTATGGTCCCTGTCTTGGTAGTATCTTGGACCGGTGTCCACACAGACGTTGCACACTGCATCCAGGCTCAACCACGTCCAGTGTCCTAACCGCCCCCGGAGGCAAGCCAGCGTTGAGGAGGATACTTGCAAACTATGCAGAGGATGTCATTCCATATGCTCAAGGCATTCTCACATTCCCACACGACACTATGGCACTCATATCTCAGTATTGAACCAAGGCTCGCACATCTGGCATAGTGTCGTCAGCGGCGTTGCGGACGTCTACTGCGAACATTTCTCACCAGTGCGTCAGTACCATTGGCGCACTCGATATCCCTCACATGTATGCTCAAAGCTCATCGATGGCGAACTCGAAGTCGTAAGGTCAACCTGGCCGAATGTCTGTTGCCGTCTACCCGATGTGCCTGAACATTTTGATCGCGGGATTTCGCTTGTGAAAGTGGCGATGCCTAGCGACGAAGTGATTGGCCGCTTGCGTCTGCTTGTGATCCTCTTGTGCCACATTTAGTCCTTCTATTCTATCGAAGCCTACAGCATATGGATCGCCAGTATATAAAGGCGCATTCTCGCGGTATATTGCGTGAGCCTTTGCCGTCGTCCATCTTTCTACAACATGCGGTGTCTGTCGGCGTGGGTCGCTTTGGCACTCGGCGTGCTCATTGCCGCCGCCCCTGCAAAGGAATGCCCACACAAGGTCAAGGAAACCGTGCATCCTCCTCATGGATGGACGAACGTCCGGCCGGCACCTGCTAACCATATCATTGAGCTGCGCATCGGTTTACCGCAGCCCAACTTCTCCATGCTGGAGCAGCATCTCCTGGAGATCAGGTGCGTCTAAACACTGAGCTCCGTGTTATGCGGCGAATTGAATAACCACTAGTGATCCATTCCATGCCCGGTACGGAGCACATCTGTCAAAGGAGGAGGTCGAGGCGCTTGTTGCTCCGCATCCTGACAGCGTCGATGCCGTGGACGAGTGGCTTGAGTCCTATGGCATTGCGCAGAGTGATATAGCTCGCTCACCGGCGAAAGACTGGGTCGTTGTCAGAGTCCCCGTCAGACTTGCCGAAGAGATGCTTGATACGGTAACTCAGAACTTGTTTGCAATAACGCTTGACCGGAGGTTGACTTGTCTCAGGAATACCACATCTGGACTCATACAGCAAGCGGAGACTCGCTGGTTCGCACCACCGCCTACAGTCTCCCAGAGAACCTCCTGGAGCACGTCGACGTGATCCAGCCGACGACTATCTTCTCCCGGATCAAGAGGATGAGAGCCACCTACCGATTCATGGATCAGAAAGTGGACATTGTGGCAGCCTCTTCCGGTTACATACCAGATCCCACTGCTTCGGGTGGCCAAGTGGACGCCTCTTGCAACAGTACAATCACGCCGTCGTGTCTCTTGCAGCTATACAACGCAGTTGGATACGAGCCTGCTGTACCGGGGGAGAACAAGATTGCGGTGACTGGCTATCTCGAGCAATACGCTAACTTGGAAGACTTCAAGCTCTTCAACGAGGCCTTGGTACCGGCAGCTGCGAATTCGGCGTTCGCAGTTGTAGAGATTAACGGTATGGTCGTTGTACCATGCTGGTTGTGCATTTGTTGATCTTGGGCCAGGTGGACAGAACAATCAGACTTCGTCCGCGGCCGGTGTCGAAGCCAATCTCGGTGAGGTGCTCTTGAATCGTGCGAGTGGCTTGGCTAATCGAGCGTGTAGATACACAGTACGCATTTGGCTTGACATATCCCACGCCCGGAACTTTTTATTCCACCGGTGGGAGTCCTCCGTTCATTCCAGACGATCTGTCTCCCACCGACTACAACGAGCCCTACAGCGAAGTAAGCAGCCATAGTGATCTCGATCTAAGACATATCTCAACGTACACTCTGTCCCGCGAAGTGGCTTGATTACGTGCTCAGCCTGACTGACCTTCCTCAGACAATCTCGACCAGCTACGGTGATGACGAACAGACAGGTGCGTAAAAATTGCATGGAAACCCTCGTGTTATCCTGACTTTCAACGTGAAATGGCTAGTCCCCTATAGCTATGCAAACCGCGTCTGCGCAGGCTTCGCTCAGCTCGGTGCGTACCTCGGTTCGTCCTCCGCTTGCCATCTGTTCATTCATGGTTGCAGGCGCCAGAGGGGTGTCAATAATGTTTAGCTCTGGCGACGGTGGCGTGGGTGACGGTGATGCTGACCCGGCTACCCAGGAGTGCTACACCAATGATGGAACAAACACTACCAGGTTCATTCCCGGGTTCCCTGCGAGCTGCCCATAGTAAGTTCCCAGAACGTATGAGCGCAGACATCAATTACATATCGGCGTTGTAGCGTCACAGCGGTTGGCGCAACGACGTCTATCCCCGAGGTTGCCGCATTTTTTTCTGGCGGTGGCTTTAGCAACTATGTAGATATGGCAAACATCTGTATTAACAGTGTGCTGACGATACGACGGTGTACAGTTTGCTCGTCCTGCTTGGCAGGACGAAGCCGTAACGAAGTATCTTGATGGGCTGCCAGCAGGGGTCTACGAGGGCCTCTACAATCCGTGAGCAAATATTACCACATGAATGAGCTTGGCATACTGACTCTGATATTTCTACAGGGACGGACGAGTAAGCTGGTCTTCCGCATGCATCGATGGAGCAACATTCAGGCATTGATGGCATCCCGTTGACAGGCGTTCCCCGACGTCTCTGCCCAGTCAGAAAACTTCGAGATCTTCTGGGAAGAGGCGTCTGTCCTTGTGGCTGGGACCTCGTGCTCCTCCCCCACGTTCGCGGGCTTCATCTCTCTGCTTAACGATGCCCGCATCGCGGACGGCCTCTCTTCACTCGGGTTCCTCAATCCGCTCATTTACACTCTCAGTGCGACTAATAAGTCAGCATTTAACGACATCACTGTCGGCAATAACCCTGGGTGCGGCACGGAAGGATTCAATGTGGGTGCCGCGTTATCTCTGACGCCGGGTTTATCGTTAACATGCTGTCAATTACAGGCCACGGTTGGGTGGGATGCTGTCACTGGGTGGGGAACACCTGACTTTGGTGTCTTGAAGGACATCCTTCTTGGGTAGACCAATGGACGTTTGGTGACATAAGACGCCCTCGGTCGGTCTGTATGATAAGCCACATTTTTAGGATGTTTTGGAATGTTCGCTTTATATGGACATGCTGTGGCCTTGGACATTGTGAGACGGAAGCAGTGCTGACAATTCCGAAGGCGGATCATCATCGCGATAGCTATTGCTCTATGGTCAGTGCGGCTATTGACATAGTCGCACTGTGCAGGGCCGTCAATCGGAAGCCGTGGACGTATCTTCAGCTCATCGATCGAAGACATGGCTGGTGTGCATGGAACCCCGCTCGGGTCGGTCGAAGTCGATCAAACCTGTATCCAGCGAATGGCCATCAGAAGTCGCTTAACAAACGCTGTGCATTTGGGCAGTTCCATATCTCGTGCATTTGCGTGTCACACGAAATCGGCGAGCGGGCTCGCTGCTATTGGAGTCCGTCACCCTACGCATCGTTTTCCAGAAGCGGTTGGGTGAAGCAACTGTCATGGATCATCGATGACTTGAAAGGAAATACCCATGTCGCTTTGCAGCTGATCGAGCAGGAATAGCAGCAGCTACTGGTGGCACGCTTGACTGGCAGGCGTGGCGGTGGTGAGGAAGTCTTGAAGGTGATTGCAGGCTCAGCGCTATTCATCTCTTTATACTGATGCTGCCGCATCATGCTGATCTTTACAAGAAGATTGTCGAAATATACGACATTTCTCGTGAAAATATTGACGGAGGAAACTAGCGTAAGGCCTCATTGTTTGACCTTCACACCAGTGCTGGATTTTTGTGGCCAGCGCGACGCGACGCGATCACATGACTATAGCGCGTTAAAAATCGTCGCGCAGAGCACATGACCGTGACACGCCACCAACGCGTCGCAACGCCTTTTTCACTTATAGCAGACTTCTGAGCGAGAGAGCCGTCCGTGTATGCCCCTTCCCCTTCTGCTGGGGCTGAAGGAAGATCACAACATCTGCGTGCAGCATTCTGTCATCCCAGTGTTGACTGTCTTCTTCTAGCATGGGACACTTCATTTCAGGGGATTTCGGTGGAGATTCGTGCACGTCGCCGTCTGAGTCTCCTGGTGTTAACAATGGTAAGAAATTGCTATAAGCTGCCTATGACCCGGCCAAGTACGTGTGCGCGGTAGCGCTGTCACCGACCCAACCCCATCGCAGAGACGCGTCGCGTTCCCTCCTGACGATCGTTGCACCATACCTTCGTGCCGTCGCTTCTTCGGGCCACAACCACGTCGCGCACACAGAGGTACATGATTAAATCCTGGCGAAACTCGGTTGTCTGGAGAGGAGCCCAACATCATTGCTAATGATGCATTGACGCACGACCCTGGTACGATGTTTCACTGAATGATCTGAACTCACGCGTCTTCGTCTGAAGCTGCGTCCAGCCACTGACGGCAGCTTCAAGGGCGCCCGTTTCCTATCTTTCACATCTCCACTTAGTGCTACACCGATGGAGATCAACGATAGATGTACCATCACGTCCGCTGACGACGAGCCCATTCGCATGGCTGTTAAAGCGATGACAGGGATCAGTGCACTCCATGGCCTGTCAACTGTTACACGGACCTCTTCTCGATCTGTGAGCATTCTCACTTCTGTGTATATGCGATAAATGCGTCAGGTTGACGGCAACATGAGCTGTTCTTGCGATAGTCAAGCACATACCGACGCAGTTCGCCAAGTATGGTCCTGGGCGCTGATCACTGAGACTCAAATGCGTAGCGTTTGATGCAACGAATATCCAAAATGAAGCCGTCAAAGCTGAGATGGTGTTGAAGTGTCACCATGTCCTGTAACGTCGTTTCTAGGTTGCTGGGGCGCCCAAAACCTTCATCCGTGAGATCTGTTACTTTTGGATTCCAACACTCGAAAGAAGAGCAAGATCTCAGCGCAAGTGCCACTGGGGTGTATCCGAGTAAATACTGAACGCAATCGGCTGACGATCCCGAGGGCGGATCAGCACCCGAGTAGCTAGCTTTGTGATCTACGTGACTAGCATCGAGATGGCTGTGCGCGCTTACAGTCCCGAGTCGAGGTTTCGAGCTTGTGGACGCTTGGAAGTGTATTTAGACATGCTTGGCGACATGTTCCGGGTTTGAAGGACAGCGAGTAGCCAGCTTTGTGATCTACGCGACTGGCATCGAGATGGCTGTGCGCGCTTACAGTCCCGAGTCGAGTTTGTGGACACTTGAGCCATGCTTGGCGACATACTCCGGGTTTGAAGGGCAGAGATGGCAGATGGCGCCTATCAATCATATTGATGATATTCCCGAACTTTGCGGCCCTTTAATTGCAATGCTAATGAGGGAATGACCATGCCAAACTAGATGGTGTTGAAAAACCAGCAGAAACGTAAACCCGGCGCTTGAACAAAGGAATCGCTAGCTTGCATCTCGTAAGACAATTGCATCGAAGGAGGAGACTTTCTTCTGGTAGCTCGAAGCCAGTGAAACCCTGGACGGCGATCAGAGACCGCTATATAGCCGAGCTGTGCACATGGGCAGTTTCGTGTTTCATGTCTCGACATCAGCGACCGCAGAGCGGGTATTCTTGATGAATTGTATTCCAATCGAGCCCGAGTTCGCAGGGGGATTGCTATAAATACGGTCGGCCGGGTACATAAGAAGTGTCGTTCGAGCTGGGCGTATCGCTGCGCTGTCCAGAATGAGGTCTCTCGCCCTGTCCGCCTGGCTTACCCTGGTCGCGAGCACCGTCGTCTCCGCCGCCCCGGCGAGGGAGTACGCGCACAAGGTGAAGGAGAGCGTCGGCCCCCCGCGGGGATGGACGAGACTCAGGCCGGCACCCGCCGATCACACGATCAACCTGCGCATCGGGCTGCCGCAGCCCAACTTTCACTTGCTCGAACAGCACCTGTACGAGGTTAGGTGCGTGATGCGGTGTGTGGGTCATGTTTATCACTCGGTCTGATGTCCTTTGGCTGCTATCAGCGATCCGTTCCATGAGCGGTATGGGGCACACCTGTCGAAGGAGGAAGTGGAGGAGCTGATTGCGCCGCATGAGGAGAGCCTTGACTTGGTCGACGAATGGCTCGCTACTTATGGGATTGGGGAGGAGGCGGTATCGCGCTCGCCGGCGAGGGATTGGGTCAGGGTGAAGGTGCCCGTCTCTTTGGCGGAGGAGATGCTTCAAACTGTAAGTCAAATTCATGACGTAACCATCTGGCCAGCGCAGTGACCATGCATCGTAGGAATACTATGTCTGGCTGCACGAGTCTGGGGACGCAGCTGTCCGCACGACTTCCTACAGCCTCCCAGAACACCTGCTCGAGCATGTCGACGTGGTCCAGCCCACGACGATGTTCGCTCGCATGAAGGGCATGGCGGCGACATACAGGTGGGCTGACGAGGAGCGTCCGACTATCGACCTCAGCGGATCGTTCATTCAAATCCCCTCTGCGTACAACGGGGAAGTCAACGCCAGCTGCAACGGATCCATCACGCCTTCCTGCCTGAAGCAACTGTACAACTTCGTGGCATACACGCCTGAGGCGACGGATGAAAACCAGATCGCGGTCACGGGGTATCTCGAGCAGTACGCCAACTTTGACGACTTCAACTCGTTCAACGCAAAGTTCGTTCCTCAAGCGGCCAATTCCACTTTTGACGTAATTTACCTCAACGGTGAGGATGTGATCATGGCCCGTTGTGCGTCCCGATCAGAATTCTGATTACTTCTTCGATCAATCCAGGCGGAGAGAACAACCAAAGTTTCGCTGCGGCTGGAATCGAGGCAAACCTTGGTGCGTTGCATGTACATCGTTCAGAAGCCGAGAGCTGAACATCCTATAGACACGCAATACGCGTTTGGCCTGACATACCCGACGCCTCGTACTTTCTACTCTACCGGCGGAAGTCCACCTTACATTCCTGACGAGCTCACTATTGAGGATACCAACGAGCCCTATGCTGACGTGAGCTGCCAGCGTGTTGAACGGCTTGACATACGCTAACTTCCTAACTCCGCGTAGTGGCTCGAGTACATCCTGAACGTGACTGATCTGCCGCAGACCATCTCGACGAGTTACGGAGATAACGAGCAGACAGGCAAGTAGTAGCGCAACTCGATATCAGTGTAATAAACTGACGATGAGCACAGTGCCTGAGAGCTATGCAAAGCGCGTCTGTGCAGGTTTTGCTCAGCTCGGTGCGTTCGCGTTAATGCCTCATGGTCCTTAGCAGACGTTGACAGCCTTGCGTACTAGGTGCTCGCGGCGTCTCCTTGACTTTCAGCTCCGGTGACTACGGCGTCGGCGATGGCGACTCCGACCCGGCTACACAGAAGTGCTACACCAACAACGGCCTGAACGAGACAACGTTTTTACCGGCCTTCCCTGCGAGTTGCCCATAGTGCGTGGACTTGGCCGACGCATTAATCTAAGGCCACAATCTGACCGTCTCACAGTGTGACCACGGTGGGTGCGACTTGGTACCTGCCCGAGAGAGGCTACTATATCTCGGGAGGCGGCTTCAGCAACTACGTGAGTTTTGCGCTGTAGAGAAGCATTGTGTCTGCTAAAGCATGGATCCACTCATCAGTTTGCGCGTCCCGTGTGGCAAGACTATGCTGTCGAAAGCTACCTCGAGAAACTTGCGCCTGGAACGTACGCAGGACTGTATAACGCGTGAGTCCGCCTATGTCGTTAACCCAGCTGCATAAACTCAATGACGAACGTGACATTAGATCCGGCCGTGTGAGTGTCGCACCGTGCATCGACTGACTGAAGGATTGACTCGTCGGCTCATAGGCCTACCCTGACGTTTCCGCGCAAGGCCAATGGTTCAACCTCTACGTCGGAGGCGTGGAAGGAACCATCGGAGGAACATCCGCTGCATCCCCGACCTTCGCTTCCGTCGTCTCCATGCTGAACGACGCGCGCATCGCGAACGGCCTGTCGCCTCTGGGCTTCTTGAACCCGTACATCTACGCGATCGGCGCGTTTGCGCCGAAGGCCTTCAACGACATCACCGTCGGGAACAACCCTGGTTGCGGTACGGAGGGCTTCAACGTACGTTGTCTGCTATGTGTCTGTGGTGGTGCGGGCTGATATTGACTTGAATACGTCAGGCTACCGTTGGGTGGGACCCGATGACGGGCTTCGGCACTCCTGACTTTGAGAGACTGAAGGCGATTGCTCTTGGGAACTTTACGGAGATTTTGAGCTTTGCATAACTGGATCAATGGACATGTATGGACTGTTGCTAGATATTCATGTGTAATGCCAGCGTGCACGGTTCGAGCCGTAGGCCGTATAATATGTACGAACGCGTGTACGCACCAGCGTGAGCAATCAGTGAGATGCGGACTGCTGCGTTGGAAGAATGTAATCCAATATGTCCTGCTGCAGGTCATTTTCACAACTTTGCTTGACTATGAAAGTCTAAATGGGATGATGTGGAGCACCATGCGCATTGCCGTCGCGCTTGTGGCCATCATGAGATGTCACGTGGTCGTGTCTAGGGGGACGCGGTTAGATTCTTGGTGTGGCGAGCTTAAGCGACTGCACTACCTGTCCTAGGGCTCCGCCGAAATTGGATTTCATCTCTGCTTTGCTGATTCTGTGCTGTTGAAAAGATCTTGCTAGAGCAATTCGTCTCAGCCGGTCTTGATCCTGGTCGTTTTATTGCTACCAGTGACCACATTCAAGATACCGTGCACTGCGTCCAGTAACCACTTACAGCGATGTCCAGCACCCCAGCCACACCTCGGAGGCAAGGCAGCCATGATCAGGAAAGCACCTCACAAGCAACCCGGGCCTCGTCGTCACACACGCTCCAGGCATCCCCGCACTACCAGACGACACGGCGGCACTCGCTGTATGGCACCGAGGATCGCATCATAATAGACCCGGGCTCACACATCTGGAAGGTCGGCTTCAGCGGAGAGGGAAAACCTAGGGATGCGTTCTTTGCTGCTGGACAGTGCGGAATGTCGCTGTGGACGCTTAGTCGCTCGATGAAGCCTGCGGAGGGGGAGGAAGAGGAGAGGATGTTGGAGGCGCGGTTGCAGACATCTTTACGTAGAGTGTTTCATCAGTACGTCTGTGTTATTGACATGCCTTGTGTCGCTCATGGACTGCTCTAAGCTCATTGATGACGGACCCGAAGTCGCGTAAGGTGATTCTGGTGGAGCATCCGCTGTTACCGATGTACCTCAAAGAGATGATCGCACGACTGTTATTTGAGAATCTGCAGGTGCGAACGTCTATCATGTTATGTTGTCATTCCTTCATGAAGACACCAGGTCCCTTCCGTATCATTTGCTTCCAGCCATCTGCTAGCCTTGCTGGCGGCTGGACGCCTGACAGGACTCGTACTGGACTGTGGACATTTGGAGTCAACAGTGTTGCCAGTGAGTTCTACTCGGACCTTCGCGGCTTTGTGCTGAAAACCCAGCAGATATACTCCTCCCGGCCACTGTTCCCACAATTGCAAACAACCCCTCTCGCTGGCATGCGCCTGTCATCACATATACGCGCCCTCCTCCTGCTCTTCGGCACTTACCTCCCACCACCAACATCGCTAAGCGCTGCAGCAAACATCCCTGCCGCGACACGCTCCATGCGCGTACCAGAGGAAGTCCTAACAGACGCAGTCATAGAAGAAGTCAAGACCCGCTGCTGCTTCGTCGGCGACGCACTCGACGCGGAATCTCGCGCCTTATCTTCATCCGGTGATGACCCGATGGATGTGGACCTTCCCCCGAGCGACCCAGCGATGTCCGAGTCAGAGTTCTCCCGCGTCTCTGCGGACTTTGAGAGCAACGTCTCGTCGCAGCAGGCCGCGTCCTCAGGGTTCTCCGTCGTCTCGCACTCGCAGGTGCCCAACCCGGACCAGCCTCGCCCTGGAGAGAGCCACCTGCAGGCACTCGCTACGATGTACAAGCGGCATTCGACGGCAACCGACTTGCACATGCGAGTTGACCCGCCTGCGTCGCAGCAGACGGGAACAGGTAGGGGGACGCTGATTATCCCTGGTTGGATTAGAGAGCGGGCCGCGGAGGTGCTGTTTGAGGGAGGCGATGTGGACGAGAGCAGTGTCGCTGAAGTCATACTTGACTCTCTTCTCAAGGTACGCCCGAGTGCACCATGAAACACCGTCTGGTCAACCATCCCCGCGCAGGTCCCAATCGACCTCCGGAAAACCCTCGCATCATCCATCCTAGTCGTCGGCGGCACCCCCATGCTACCAGGCTTCATCCCACGCTTACAAGCAGAACTCGTACGAGCAGTGTCGACACCATCGCCTCCAGCTTCCCATCCCTCAAGTCATCCGGGCCAGCCAAAGTACGAACCATACCACCGCTACGCCTCACTCAGAGCCCTCGCCAGCCACTTCGCCATCCTGAACAACCCCTCCCCGCCAGCGCCAGCCTCCGTCAGCAGCAGCGCCAACGCAGGCAAGGCGCCCGCGTTCACTCCAGCAATGATGGCCTGGATCGGCGGTTCCCTCGCTGGGTACGTTCACGTTTGACAGATCTCGAGTGGTCACTTGGGACTGATCGTTGGCTGATAATGTTGGTGGGCAGAGCGCTGAAGACGGGTGGTCCGGAGATTTTGCGTGAGAAATGGGACGAGGCAGGTGTACAGGACGATGGTGACGGTTTGGGTGGCGTCCTGGATCCAGGACGGTCGCCGACTCTTCTTCTGCCGGATTGGACGAGGATACCGCTGCCCGTTGGCGCGCCGCCCGCGCCGCGAGCTCTTTCCCATGTTAGCGTTCCCAACCCGCCTCAGACCGAAGTTGGCGCATGAACGACTTTATATAATCTACGCAGTTCTTTCATTTGGGCCTGCAAGCCCTGTCTATGTACGTACGCGAAACAGTACGTGTTGCAACAACTATTCGAGAAGACGTAAACAGTCCCAAGATTCCAAGCAAGCACCAACGCTACAAACAAATACCAAGGTAAAAATAACGAGTCACAACAGCTACATTATGTCAAAATGCGAAGATGTACAGTACACCCGGAATAGACTAAGCACAGCAGAGGAGCAGGTGCAGCATGAGGAAGTCATGAATAATCGTAAGGGTGGACATCAACAACCTAATTAACAACAACACGATGGGAGAGATTAATTCCGGGACTGGAAGATGCGAACAGTGAGCTTGGACGCGCAGCCCACAACAGCAGTATGCCACTCCTCATCCGACGCGATATACCGCAACGGCTGCACCTGCCCACTCCCAACCGTCGACGCCGAATTCGAACGCGCACGGCCGCGCGCATACCTAGCGCGGTCAACAGGCGGCGCATACGCGATGGCGAACCTATCCGGGAGCGGGATCCCCTCCTGGTTCGCAAACTTTTCCTGGATCCGCGCGCGCACCTCGAGGAAGGACATGGAGCAGGACACGCGCACGAGCACGATGGAGTCGTCGAGGATCGCTTTGACGGTGATCGAGTCGGGGTTTAGTGGGTTGGATTTGGTGGAGACGGTGGGGGTGAGTGAGGGCTGGGGTGACGGCGAGGCTTTGGGTGCGTACGACGGCGCGATGGTGCGCTCGCCAAGTCTGCTTGAGGTCTCTTCCCGCGGGAAGCGGTACGCCGAGTCTACAGGGGATGCCGAGCGGAGGCTCATCTCTACACGAACAACTCAAATCAGCCTCAAACGGTCAGCGCACAGCTAAGAGACCCACCATCAAAATAAGCATCCAACAGCTCCTCATGCGCCTCACACCACACCTCCTCACGCGGTACCAGCTTCACCGTCACCGGCCGACGCGACCCCACAGGCAGCTGCGACCGCCGTGCAATCGGCGGCGGCGGCGGCGGCGACGCCCTCCTAGGCAAAACCGCATCGACCGAGTACCCCGACATGAGCGAATTCATCGTCGCAACCGACGCACGCGCCGCATGCCGATACACCCCTGACGAACGCGCGCGCACCGTGCCCTCATGTCCATTCTCAGAATAGGCTCCGCACGGCATGCCGGACGCGATCTCCGTCGCGACGCTCAAGTCGGACGCCACCGAGTCGCGCCAGCCCGAGGACGAGCGCAGCGACACGTCCGAGAGCACAGATTCCGGCCGTGCGGATTCCACGACGGCGGCGGTGGACGGCGCGGGTGAAGATGGGCGTGAGCGCGAGCGCGAGGCGGTGGGCTGCGTCTGTACCTGCGAGCGAGACGATGGAGGGACGTAGACGGCAACGTTGCGGTTGTCACGCTCGGGACACGAGTTGCCGCGCGGCCTGCGGGCGGGGAGGGGCGCGTCGCGCGCGGCGGCCGTCAGGCCGCTCACCTCTGGCACATACTCTTGATCCTCAGGCAGCGACTGCAGCCCGCCATGGTTCTCATCGCGGTAGCCCTGAGACTCCGGCACGAACACGAATGGAAGGTCGTCGATGAGCGCCGCGCCGTCCTGCTTCGAGGTCGCGCGGGACCAGCGCAGAGACGACATCTTGGACGAGACGCTGCGCGGGCCGATAGAGTACCGCGCTTGGAGCTCGTCCTCGGAGGGCGGGTGCGCGAGGGCGAGCGAGCCGCGGTCCGACACGGAGAAGTGCATCGGTGCGGGGATCTCCTGCGTTGGCGTCGTGGGCGAGAGGCTGCCGGTGCTGGATGAGGAGGCGGAGAGGTCGGGAGGCGCGGATGCGGGCATGGGCGCGCTCGGGCTGGTGTGTGGGCGTGAGCGGGGCAGGCTTGGTGGGGGCTCGGCCATGGCGAGTGAGAGGTTCGACGCGGAGAAGTACATGCTCATCGTGCTCGCGGACGAGCTGCGCACGCCCATCTTCGCGCCCGCGCCCGGGCTCGAGGCCGGGCGCACGTTGCGCTTACGCTCAAGGTCCTTGTCGCGGCGCCAGTACCCAAAGAAATCGCGCACGAGCCGGGTCTCGCGGAGCTCCCTGACGAGCGTCGGCACGTCATCCGCGAACAGCGCCTGAATCATCGCGCAGAACTCGCGTCCGCGCTGGTCGACGGTACTCTGGCTCGCGCGGAAGAACGTGCCCTTCTTGGTGAGCTTGGGGATGATCTCGTGGATGCCCTTGGCGATGCTGGCCGCCTCGGGGCCCGGCGGGAGGGACTCGAACGACGCGGCCTGGTCCGAGTGGACGTACACGCCGTTCTTCTTCACGCCCTTGCCTGCGGCGAGCCGTGAGCGCTTTGCGCGCGCCATTTGCTCGTACTCTTCCTCGATGATCTCTTGGAACCAGAGGCAGTCTTCCCAGCGGCGCCAGACGTCGTATTCGGTGTGCATAGAGCCGCTGGAGCCGCTGGATTGCCCGGACTGGTCGTCGGGGAGCTCGGGGCCTGTGATGGGGTAGATGCGCAGGCCGTACGCGAAGCTGCTGCCTGGGTGCCATGTGAGATGTGGTCATGGTAGGGGAAGTGTAATACACGCACCGACTTTGGTGGGCGGCAGGACCTCTGTGGAGAATGCTTGTGGGGCAGCACGGTATACTGCTCGTTTGTAGTTCTGAGCCCGGGGGTGAGAGGAGCCCGGAGAGAGAGACGACGATACGTACATGCTGCATTGGAGGCCCACCGAGGGCACCGGTGCCAGGACCGCCCTATAGAATGCTATCAGGATACGTCGCACGACCAACCCAGAGACGATGCGCACCCCATTGTCGAGATTGTAGACGGCGATCATCCCGCTGGCGGTGAGGTGGGATTGAAGGATCTGACCTGCAGCAGGTCCGTAGACGAGACCTCCCGTTCCAAGCGCCAGGATTGCGACGTGGGTGGACTATCCTCTTGGGATAGCCGACTGCAGATGGGTCGGAGATGAACGGCTGGCGGGACAGAAAGGCAGAAAGTTTGGCGTGGAGAACAATAAGGAGGGGTGGACAGGGCCGCCGCTCTTTTGTGATGAGTATTGTTAGAACGGGTGGCCAGAGCGCAGCGGGAACGCGCAGCCTGTGTCCGCACGGTGCGTGTGTCGCGGTGCGCGCTGCTGGGTGCAGTGCCGGCGATGGCGAGTTTGGCGAGCGGGAGGGGGTATAGGAGCGGGCGATGTTCGGGGAAGGAGCCATGGGTGAGAGGGAGCTTATTGTCTTTCAGAGGCGGGCTCTGGTGAGACGAGTTGCCTCTATCGGGATAGCGCGTTCCAATCTGCGAAATCTAATCAGCCTTCTTTCAATGTATCCTTTGCAGCTGTCCTCGTCCTCTCTCAGGCCACGACGCTTGTTCCTCCTCGCAGCCCACTCACTCACACGGACGACGCAGCACATGGCGCATAGCGACCAAGCCGCCCTCACCGGCCACTTCCGATGCAGCTCTCCCAGATCGGAGAAATGCGTGTGTTCTCGTGAGCATCATATGTCGCCCTGCGCGCATATGCTTCTCCGAACAGATGCCCCTCCTTCCGCCTCCGCGCCGGACCCGCGCTGCGAGAGCCTCGTGTTATCGCCCGCACCCCAGTGGTGGGCAAAGCCCCCCCCCCCCTTCCTCTCGCGCGAGCTGTCACGTCCATATGGATACTGCTCACTGGCGTGTCCCCAGACTACTCGGCGTGGTACGTAAGTCTTACACCCCCTTCTCCATGAACTGATCTTGGCAAGTCGGTTCTCGGAGGACCGTGGCGTCTGCATCTGACGCGGGGCACGGAAGACGACGGAAGCGACGGCTGTTCGCGAGCTCAGCGCAGTTCCCTTCTCGCGCGTACCCGGCGTACACGGACTCACGACGCTACCAAACTCTCCGCGCGCGCAACCCATCCATCGCCCACAGCCCAACTAAAATCTTCTGAAAAGATTTCGCGGTGTAGCGGTGGGACCGCAAAATACCTCGCTTCGTGACGGTCTCGCGTCGCTGTAATCTAATCAACTACCGGACACCTTCTAGCGCCAACTATGTATAGCCCCGGGGTACTAGCGATTATCGCATCACCTCCCGAGACGTTCCCCCGCAAGGACTCCCATACCAAACCATCTTCACCATCTGGTGCGTGGAAGATGCGAGAGATGTGAGAAGGAGAGACGTCCGGAGGCAGAGACGGAAACGCATACTGATGCTGATGACGAGCGCCCATGCCCGTCCCACCGTGCCCCTACCTGACGACCCAACAAGATGTCAGACGTAAAGATTCGGGCGTAGTTCTGCGCGACGTAACACGCAAAGGTCCGGCAGGAATGCTCGGCGTGGGTCCCGCGTCTATAGCACAAGCGACTCAGACATCTGCGCGGAACCCATCCGTCCTAGCCACTCGACAAACCAAAGCGGCGGAGGATCATATGCGAGCTGCCGCTGCGCACCGGTTCGCGCCCGAGGGGATCGCACAAACGGTCGTCGGGGTAAGCCCTGCCAGAGATCCCATGCTGGTCCTGCTGCATCAGGAATCTGGAGCTTGAAGCTTGAGCTTGAGCAACTTGAGTGCCCGGTGCCACCGGGCACAGCTTTGTGCCTGCCCAGGCACGCTGCGACAGATGACATACGAGTCGAAATGGGGATTTGGAACGGAATGGAAGTGCGTGTCGGCGTCGGCGTCGGCGTTACAGTGAGGTGTATGGGTGGGCGCGGTCCTGGAGCTTGAGGGGGATAGGTGGGAGGTGTGCATGCATGTGCATGTGGTGGGGGGAAAGCGGGGCGGTGGTGGTGGTTGTGGCTTGATAGGGCGCGGTTTCGCGGGACGGAGCGGTGCTCGTGATTAACTCTCACTTTCAAGGACAAGGACCGCCTCCTCGCATGTAGACTAGCCGGGACGGTTGGATCATCAATGTAATTGTGAATGCAGACAATCAGCTGCATCGAGGGCGATGACGCGAAATGGTCGACCTTGCACGATCAAGTGGTCCAGTGTGGCGTCTGATACTCCTGAAAAATGCAGCCTTTTCCCTGTGCGCCGCACGGCGAACGGTGTGTGGACGTCAATGAATTTGTGGGACGCTGACGCACGTGCAACAGGCGTCGCTGTGGTCGGATGTACGTGTACATGTGTATGCAGTGGTCGATGTCTATGGCGGCAGGCACAGGACACACTTTGTTCCGGGTCTTCGACACCTTCGCGAGGTTCCATAGCATGTTGCACCTTACATCCACAGTGTCCATTATCGGCGCCGATGCCCAGCGCTACGCGGCGGATGCGTTGATAAAAGTCTGGAGGACGTTCGCCGGCTTTGCGCCGTTCGTTCCGTTCGCATGCGACTAGCATACAGACCGTGAGCTTTTGCCTGGAACGGTACCGGCGCCCATGTTCCTCTGATCACAAATTCACATACAATGGCCGTTCATCCCAGGTTTTACGGCGTGCACGCGTGCACTAGTTGAATGTTGACTCTCGACTGAGATGCACAACTGAGATCCAACCGTGATAATTAACAGAAGGGAGATGCACCTACGAGTCTCTGAGACAACGTCAACGGGATAGAGTAACCTTGCAACAAATATTCATAATTATCGGCCGTCTTCCTACGAAACGATATCATAAAAGGTGGTAGGGCCGGTGCCGGCAGCGCCCGCTACGTCGAGCGCGCTTACTGCGCCAGCCGGCGCTTGGCGCAAAACACTCAACCCGCAGAGTAAGGTTCGTTAGGGTGTTTCATGTGCAAAAGATATATTTCTGCACATAATGAGATGGGGCGAGGAGGGATTTGGAACACTTCGCATACATTATGTTCGTGAGTAGACACCCTAGAATCGGTAGTTCATGTAACAGGTGGTTAGGTAGGTTACTTTTGAGTGGAACATAATGTAGAAACAGAAAAGGCACGTAAATTGACTATATTATCGTGAAAACGTTCTTCGATTTCGCGGAGCCTTGAACGACGACGCGAGCCATTGAGAGCAGACATGTCGAGAAGAAATCAGACTGCACGCAAAGGCTAGTGTATGCGAGAAAGAGACGGCACGGTTCGGCAATGACGTACACGCTCCATCGACGACTTTAGGGCAGGACCCGAGTTTTGGCGGAAGAGTCGACGAACGAAAAAACCCACTACTTACGTAGCGGGAACATACATCCAATTACAACATTCGCGAACTCGTACATACTCTTATCGGTAATGATTGCCTGCATAGATACATCGCTCAGTACCGAGAACTTCCAAGAAAAAGCAGAGCGACTCAAGAGATCGTTACGACGGGTATTAGTACAACGTCATCCATCCAACTCCGGTGCACCTGAACCGAGAAGACGACGAAAAATCACCGCCTCCCTCTCTCGTGCCTTCGTCTGTCCCTCCTTCAGGCGATCGAGCCCGGCTTGGATAGCCTGCATATGCACTTCCACAGGTATCTGCTCGCCAAGGATCTCCGGCGCAGCCACCCTCTCACGTAGCTCCTCCAGGTCCGCACTCAAGGCATGCAGCGTCTGCAGCGCAACCGTGACATGTGCGAGTGCCCGTCTGCGGTACGCTCCGAGTCCCTTCAACAGCACGAGATGCTGTTTCTTCCCTTTCAGCTCGCGCCTGTTTCCACCGAGCGACGTCCACAGCGACGCGAGCAGCTCATCCTGCGCAGCCGTGACAGTACCGTTCTCGCGACTGATCACTTCGTGGACAGTCTTGAGGTGCTCCTCGAGGCGTTCGAGGTTCACGAGGTTCACCTCGGCCTCGAGGATGACTCGTTGAATCTGACTCGCGGAGACGTCCATGGAGTCCGCGAACGTCTGCAGGACGATCGCTCGTGTCACAGCAGAGGTAACAGAGGACGCGAATGGCCAAATCTTCAAGAAAGATGATGGGGGCTTCTCGTTCGCTGCTTCGATGGCGCGGATTGCGTAGTTGTTCACAGCCATGATACTTCGTGTTTGTCAGCACATGGACATAATATGTCATATGTATGTTGGCAGTCACCTATCCACTGCTCCTCCGATCTTCGAGCTCAATTTGTGCAAGTCTCGTCCTGTCTTCCTTGCGTCGTCCACAAAATCGACCAATGACTCTGCCAAAAGGTCCCTGCTAATCAGATTGCTATGGCGCACGAGCGTGACAAGATCGCTCGTCGCCATCTCTGCTTTCTTGATCTCGAAGCTCAGGCTAGAACCAGTGACCGACTCGTCCAACAACTGCTCGAAAGTCGCGCCCTGCATCTCGGCAAGCTGGGTGAAGTTTGCCCATTTCGGGCTGAGATTAACGATGGGCGGTGGCATGCGGCATAACGGAGAGTTGGAGATCCCGGGAATGATACAAAATGGCGAGAAGACCGTGCGGAAGGTCTGCGTCATTCGCGTGAAGAGAACGCCCAAGATCCAGATGAATAGGAGTATTCCAAGCGGTTTGCGGAGTAGTCGTAACGCAAGCGAGAGAATATCGTACAAGTACCGGGACGCAGACGATGCTCCAGTAACGACAGCTTGTTGGACTTGTTCCCGGTCTATCACAGGAGTAGATTCGTCGCGAGGTCCAGGTGTCCTTCGTGGGGTCGCTGTCTGAGAGACAGTACTGACTGCCCGGTGCACCACCTTCCTGCGGCGAGAATTGCGTGCCCTCCCGAAACCAGGAGGTACAGGAGATCGACGGCTGCTCAGTTTGTCATCAACCTCCGTCGACTCGTCTTCCCACTCCTCCTCAGACAATTTCTCAGACACGTTGGGCTGCGTTAATTAGGTGAGACTCCGAATCAAGAAGTTAATAAATTCTGCACCTTGACGTCTTTCGCTGACAAGTCAACCATTGGGGGGGAATCAGGCGGCCGACAGAGATATGATGGTGGTCGCAAGTTAAAAACGTTGCATTCGTGCGGTTCCTGGTCGGTTCATTGAAGCGCTCATTGTGGCAGCGCAAAGACGCGGTTCACGTGTTATCATGCGAATTGTATACGCGTGGCTATAGAAGGAGCACAATGGCTATTAGAAGCAGCGCAATGGCTATAGAAGTAGCACAATGGCTACGCAACACATCTTGCTACTTTTCGATGCTTTTCCTTATTTTCTGTGTCAACTTCTTTCTCGCGCAAGATCGCTGCAGCATTGTGCGAAAGGCAGGATCGGCATGCAAACATGTAAAGAGGAGCACTCTCGTCCAACTGAACAACCGCCAGATACGTAAATAACGGACGACAGCCATATGCATCACGATTTCGAATATGTCGCTCGTTACAGGGGGTTTCACAGCGATTAACACACAGCAACATGAAATTCTGCTCCATGATAGGTTTCACAACCTCTGATCTTCTATTGATACATATAATCAAGTCGCGATCAGTCCGCCCTACGACCAACCCATTCCGCTCTCACAGCCTACCAAAAGGATCAAGTGGCGGGCGGCCAAACGTCGCCTACATCAATCACTGTCAGCTTCGGTAGCCAACACAACACAAGGCGGAGACTCACCTGAGGAGCCGGCTTGTTAGCCAGGATGGCCTCGATCTTTTCCACAACCTCCGGCGTGAGTTTGGGGAGGACATCCAGTGCCTTGAGATTGTCGACGATCTGCTCCGGCTTAGACGCGCCCAGGATAATCGTGGAAGTGTTGGGGTTTTTCGCCACCCAAGCAAGGGCGAGATGCGAGACCTTGCAATCCAGTTCTGTAAGGCGAGAATAAATAACGTATAAATTGACGGCAAAGCATATTCCCAGGTACCGTTCTCCGCAAACTCCGCGATGGTCTTGATCTTCGCCAGCATCTGCTCGCCTTCAGGGGTACCGAGCATCGCAGCCTGATCCTTGTATTGTTGCTCCTGCGAAACGGCGAGACGCGAATCCGGGGGAATGCCGTTGTTGTACTGTCGTGAACGAAACAATCAGAAGTTGCCATGGGTGATCTGTGGACACGCATTACCTTGCCGGTTAGGAGGCCGGCAGCGAGAGCGGAGTACACCGCAGTTCCCGTACCGTACTTGCGGTAGATAGGGCTGTGTAAGAGGGTCTAAGTGATCTGTATACATAATGTTGGCATCTTCATGACTTACGCATATTCTTTCTCCGGGCGCTCCCGATGCAGCATGCTGCAGGCGTGTCAGGACGTTGGTTTAGCTCTCAATTCGACGCCACGAGACGTACTGATGTCTACATTGCTCCGCAACAGGGCCCACCAAATCAAGCTTGTCGGCAACATCTGAAGCGGAAAGCGATCATTGACAGTCAAACTCAGCCGCGGATATAATGCATACGGTATGCTTCCTCGATCTCTTCTGCGGACCATTCTGAAGTTGCCCAATAGAACGCCTGCAAAGAACGACTGATTTCAATGCAGTGCTAGTATCAATAACAATTTCCCTACCCATCCCTGATTGATCACGTAGTTGAACGCCCGGACGGTCTCTTCCATGGGAACTAATGTGTATATTGCCGATCTTTAGAGGTCACAATGACTTTGCTTGATCGTACATGCCTGTGCGATCCGGACGATGTGCGAAGATAATATCGACATATTCCAGCCCGAGCCGCTGGAGGCATTCTTTCATGCCCTCAATGATACTGGACAACCCGTGAGTGACGAACATCCCAGATGAAGCTCTCTCTGACTTACTGCTTCCGCGGCAGTCCCGAGGCATTTGGCGACTTATGCGGTCCCCAATACAATTTCGTAGAAATGATCAGATCCGTCCTACGCAGGCCCAGTTCCCGAATCACCCTGCCCCTGGAACGATCGATAAGCATGAGAGCATTGTGTTCACCGTGAAGCCCGGTGAGCTTACATCTCCTCCTCCGATCGTCCGGCCGCATAACCCTCGGCAGTATCGAACATGTTGATGCCATGATCAAAGGCTGTCTTGAAGATATCCTGTGAGGGCGCCTTATTCAGTGATATTGTGCTAGACCAACAGAACCATGATACGTACCCTGCCAGTGACGGAATCGCCACGGACAGATCCGCCCAAGGTGAGCCCTGCAGAATGTATTATGCTTCTATCTGCAGCTCCATGCGTCGACGTGCTTACAGCTTCCAAGCGAGAACAGCGGCACCCGCAGGCCACTGGGCCCCAGCCTCCGGAACGGCATGCCCTTTGCGTCGTACTCGACCTTGACTTCGGTGGACATCTCTAGGACTGCCTTCGGACGCTATGTGGTGTAGGAGATCGAGCAAGACGAGACCTTGGGCAAGCCGACGTTGACTAAGGACTTGGCGTTTCTGAGCGAAACGCCCGTGGCGTCGCGTCATCTGCCAACCGACAGCAAATTCCGTCCCGTTGCAGGGAAGTGGAGGGTGACAATTGACCGGAATCGCTCCGTTTGCCAGCCCTTGTCTTCAAGAGATTCGGATGGCGATGCGTCATCATATCCTTTTGAAAAAGCCAGAGAGCAGTCTCATTATCCACATCAACTTAGCGCCGCCAGACTTAGTATTGCGTTGCCACGGAAGGACAGCTCTTTGGGTGAGATTGCCCGAACGCTCGGGCTGCCGTCGTATGACCACTGATGAACGCCGAGATTTCACTGAATGTTATTAGTCGCAGGAATCGCGCAAGATGATCCGTATAAACGCAGGAGATTGACTGATAATCCGAAACCCCTTGGAAGCTGGACCCGAGTTACGGGCGCTATATTCTCTGTCGGGCATCGAATATTGAGAACACTAAGCTTGGATTTCGCCAGCGATATATCAAGGGTCTGTCGGTCGATAGATCGATGTCATCAGACTGTAACCACATCAGACATAGCCGCGCGGATGGACTTAATTGAATAACTGTTCCTAGAATGATTTTAGACATCTCACTTGGGACATTATCTCTTGCGAGGTATGACGCCATCACTGTTTTCCGACATGTGAGCGGCGCAAAGCAAGTATTGTTGAGTCGTCTGTCCAAGTTGAGGCTCCATCATGTGAGTGTTATGAGGCCACGCTGGCGTGCTGTATACGCGTGGTTATTAGAAGTAATCGCTGGGACATTCTGCCTCATCCTGGGGTTTCACCGCCTCTGACCTTCTATTTATACATATAATCAGGTCACGATTAGTCTGCCCCGCGACCATCCTATAGCGCCCTTACAGCCTACCAAATGGATCAAGTGGCGGGCGGCCAAACGTCGCCTACATCAATCACTGTTGATATCTAGTAGCCAACACAACACAAGGCGAGGACTCACCTGGGGAGCAGGCTTATTTGCCAAAATCGCCTCGATCTTTTCCACAACCTCCGGCGTTAGCTTGGGGAGGACATCCAGTGCCCGGAGGTTGTCGACGATCTGCTCCGGCTTAGACGCGCCGAGGATAATCGTGGAGGTGTTGGGGTTTTTCGCCACCCAAGCAAGCGCGAGATGTGAGATCTTGCAATCCAGTTCTGGGAGATGAGAATAAATAACGTATAAGTTGACGGCAAAGCCTAACCCCAGGTACCGTTCTCCGCAAACTTTGCGATGGCCTTGATCTTCGCCAGCATCTGCTCGCCTTCAGGGGTAGCGAGCATCGCGGCCTGATCCTTGAACTGCTGCTCCTGCTCCACAGCGAGACGGGAGTTTGGAGGAATACCGTTGTTGTACTGTCGTGAACGAAACAGTCAGCAGCAACCATGGGCGATCTCGAACACGCGTACCTTGCCGGTCAGAAGACCGCCAGCGAGAGCGGAGAACACCGTAGTTCCCGTACCGTACTTGCGGTAGATGGGGCTGGTTAGGAGAGTCTTAGTGATCTAAATACATAATATTGGCATCTTCATGACTCACGCATATTCTTTCTCTGGGCGCTCCCGATGCAGCATGCTGCAGGCGCGTGTCAGAACAGTTGATATAGCATACGATTCGATGGCGCCACAGGACGTACTGATGTTTACATTGCTCCGCAACAGGGCCCATCAAACCAAGCTTGTCGGCAATGTCTGGGTAGAAAAGTGGTCATTCACAGTCAAACTCAGCCGCAGATATAATGCATACGGTATGCTTCCTCGATCTCTTCTGCGGACCATTCTGAAGTTGCCCAGTAGAACGCCTGCAAAGAACGACTGATTTCAATGCAGTGCTAGTATCAATAACAATTTCCCTACCCATCCCTGATTGATCACGTAGTTAAATGCCCGGACAGTTTCTTCCATAGGAACTGATGTGTATTGACGATCATTACAGGTCTCGATGCTTTGCTTGATCGTACATACCTGTGCGATCCGGACGATGGGCGAAGATGACATCGACGTAATCGAGCCCTAGCCGCTGGAGGCATTCTTTCATGCCCTCAATGATACTGGACAAACCGTGAGCAACGAACATCTCCAACGAAACTCTCATCTGACGTACTGCTTCCGTGACAGTCCCGCGGCATTTGGCGACTTATGCGGTCCCCAGAACAATTTCGTAGAAATGATCAGATCCGTCCTACGCAGGCCCAGTTCCCGAATCACCCTGCCCCTGGAACGATCGATAAGCATGAGAGCATTGTGTTCACCGTGAAGCCCGGTGAGCTTACATCTCCTCCTCCGATCGTCCGGCCGCATAACCCTCGGCAGTATCGAACATGTTGATGCCATGATCAAAGGCTGTCTTGATGATATCCTGCGAGAGTGCCTTATTCAATTACATTGTGATAGGCCAACAGAATCATGATACATACCCTGACGGGATCGCCACGGACAGATCCGCCCAAGGTGAGCCCTGCGTAATGTATTACTCTTCTATCTGCAGCTCCATGCGTCGACGTGCTTACAGCTTCTAAGCGAGAACAGCGGCACCCGCAAACCACTGGGTCCCAGCCTCCGGAAAGGCATGCCCTTCGCGTCGTACTCGACCTTGACTTCGGTGGACATCTCTGGGACTGCTTTCGGATGCTATGTGGTGAAGGAGATCGAGCAAGACGCGACCTTGGACTGGCCGATGTTGCACGAAGCTGGCTTATAACAGGCTACGGCGCATTATACCGGGGGATCCTCGGAACCTGTGTCCATAATCTTTGCAAGGACTCTGAGCGAGACGCCCGTGGCGTCGCGTCATCTGACCGTCGGCATTCCGTCCCGTTGCAGGGAAGCGGCGGGCGATAATTGACCGGAGTCGCCCCATTTGTCGGCCCTTGTCTTCAATACATTACATCCCTTTGAAAAAGCCAGAGAGCAGTCTCACCATCCACATCAATTTAGCACCGCCAGTCAATGTTGCATTGCCACGGAAGAACAACAGCAAGAGCTCTTTGGGTGATATGGCCCGAACGCTCGGGCCGCCGTCGTATGACATGGATGAACACCGAGATTTCGGTGAATCTTGTCAGTCGCACTGGAAACCGCGCGAAATGATGCGAACAAACGCGAGAGATTGATTGATCATCCAAAATCCCTTGGACCCGAGTCACGGGCGCTGTATTCTCTGTCGGGCATCGGGCATTGAGAACGCTGAGCTGGGACTGCGCCAGCAATGTATCAAGGGTCTGTCGGTCAATAGATGGATGTCATCAGACTGTAACCGCATCAGACATAGCCGCGCGGATGGACGTACTTGAATAACTGTTCCTAGAATGATTCAGACATCTCACTTGGGGCATTATCTCTTGCGAGGTATGACGCCATCGTTGTTTTCCGAGATGGTGAGCGACGCAAAACGAGCATTGTTAAGTAGTCTGTCCAACTTGAAGAGGAGGTACCAACACCCGATCAAGGCCCCATCAAGTGAACAGCATTACGATCCACCAGCGGGGACCATGTCCGAGGAAAGCAGTTTCCGGATATTCCGCGGTCTGACCAGATCTTGATTCATTGTGGAGCCCCTCATAACGCGCGGAAATCATCGAGTGGAGGAGCAAGCAGCGTCACCGTGGAGGAGTCCATGATAGAGCAATGACCAATTCTCCACGCGTTCCTGTCGTACCGCGCTGAAGCAGAGGCACACACACTGGCCTAGAATAACGGCGTTTGCACACTTCCGCGATACCCAGCTTCGAGACTCAGAAGCCTGCTCCGCAGCAAAGAAGGAGGAACGGATAATGAAACCGGTCCACAGCCTCTATTTGGCCTTCTGCGCATCTAAGACGGTCTTGGGTATGGGCTGATCCAGATAGTTCATCCGAAGAACACCGAAGACGTGTTTTCTAGTCGCGGGCCTTCGACGATCAGCATCACGGAGAACAAAAACAGAGACGTACACACGAGTTGAACGGAGGCTTGCCTAGAGGTTCATGGCACCTTGAGGCAGCCCGGTCGGACTTACAGACGATGTTGATCATAGTCGGGTCATCAACTTCGCCTCTTAAGAACTTGATCGGCGCTGGGGATTAGTACAGCCTTATCAGTCAGTATCACGATTATCACTAGTCGCTGATGAGTAGCACAGCATGTCGATGGCATAACGCCGGTCTTCCAAGATGCGGTCATTCCAAAAAGATATCTTGCAGATTGGTTGGCCAGCGCAGAGGACGAGTCGTGATGCACCGAAAATATACACCAGATGGTCGTGTTGCACCGCACTTGGAGACACTCTTCTTAGCGGCCGTCTGTTGTGCAGAACGTAATTTGTCGACGGGGACAATCCCGTGAGAACGTCGTGTAGCCGAGCGCACCACCATGCGGGATATGGACACGGAGCTACGCGGGAAGATCTGGAAAACAAAGCATGCGTTGGAGATGCCCGTCCACGCTGAGCCTTCACGTCGGCGGCCATCGGCTACTCCACCGCGAACAATGCAACGCGGAGACACAGCCGCGAAGTCGCCACTTGCCGTCCGGAAAGAAGCTAGCATTTCATCAACCAGGGCTGCCGGCGGAAGGGCGTCACCGAGACAAGGGCTCGTCAATGTGTATGTGGAACACTGCAGCGTTGAGAACACGGTTTGGCTGGCTATGACCGGAGCGACCGAAATCAAGAGTGTCAGCAGGCCAGGTGGGACATACAATGTGGAACGCCAGGATGGAGACCGTTTGCAGAGATGGGGTTATGGGTGGGCTCAGCTGAGCGATCCAGCACTTACCGGCAATCTGGATGAGGACCCTGAGAAAAGCGAGCCAATAAAGGCTGTCCTTGTTTGATAGATAGCGTTCATGGGGTGCATCTACGCGTATGGGAGCTCGCCCTCGTCGCTCAGTAAAAAAAAGCCAAGATTTGATAGCAGGCTCAACCTCACCTCGGTGTCGTCATCTCAGCGAAGAGAATGATGCTAAAAATGCTACTAGCATCACCAATATCCCGAGTCAGCGCGATGATGATACGCCAGAACAACGCTGAGGCGGCGTTCTGTCGGATAGAAGGAACGTCAAGGATCAAGACACGGCGAGCTAGGCAGTGTGCAGGGCTCGGATGGTTAATGGGCTCTTCCATTCGCACGGGGTGCAACCGGCATTTCACGCTACTTAATGCCAGAACGGATGCAGAACATACGGGCGGAGCCTGAAGTACGTAAAGTTGCAGCAACTTCCTAGTATGAAGGCAGATCACTCACGTCCGTGTGATGCCACGATGCTCTCGGTTGAACAAAGTGACATACACGTGGAGGCGTGCTTGCTGCATCAAACATGCTTGCTACGGCACTACAGACGCGAATGTATGTTGACATGCACGAGGAATAACCTTATTGATGATATTGAAGAAAATGAGCTGGGACTCTGGAAATTGAATGGGCCGTGAGATTATTGACGTCGATCATTTGGAGCGGTATAACGTTACTGTGGATAACACCGGATGGCAGCCACCAAGACGATGGGGAGTATTTGATATAACAGAGCGCTGTTCCACGTAGGTCATCTTCAACGGTGATTACGACTCTGGATGGTATGGTTCCACAGTTCGCGGAGATGACCACATTCTCGCAGTGATATGCATCACAGAAGGTGGCTATGCATTGCTTCTACGCCCTGACCGCATCTCCCTTCATCGGCAGCAATGAACAGCGATATCGGCAGCATGGCCATGGCGAATGGGCAGGAGCCTGCGGCCTCTTCCGACTTCCCTTCTTGAATCGTTTTGGTCAGAATCTGCCACAACCTGATACGCTTTGCCAGACGCTGCGTTGGGCACATGCTTCATGTCATTTTAGGTTAGTCGAACACGTTCATCTCGCATGAATGCGAACGAACTTCCGGGGAAGCGCATAGAACCACCATGAGATGAAGAGGCATCAGCATCAAGAACAGCTGCTGTGCGACGAGGCAGGCATGCATGCATCAGGCTAAGGCAGCACCGCGGTCTCAGGGAAGAGCAAAGAGCCTTTGATGGTGGCGGTAGCGAGCACAACGCGTTCGCTTCCTGGGGAGGAAGTCCAGTTCCACACCAGCCGTGTCGGAGTTTCCCGACGCCGCCCTGAGGATGAATCAAGCTCCTGAACGGAACGACGATCAACGAGGCGGAGCCTGAAATTCGCTGGCGGGAGGCCAATCCACGCGTGCGCCCGTCGGTCTCCGACACGGAGGGATCACAAAAATCTCGATATTGTATTCAACGGCCTCGTGCTCGAGTGCGGCCGAATCTGGATTGTGCACCTCCCGATGCAATGGGTGACACGGCGTATTCCCCACAAGGTGCAATCTGGTGCGGTAGCATCGCACCGCGCTAGAATCGTCCTCGTCCCTGCTAGCTTGTACGTTGTTCGCGCAGATTGCTGACAGACCTCGTGCTAATGGGCGCCCTCCAACGCCAGTCGCAGGATCCGATTACCGCAACTTGTGGCGCATCATTATTTCCATGGTACTCAGACACAGGGTACGTGCAACAAACGAATGACGTTTGAGGAGCAGTGCATTTGGGCGCTGCGCAGCCGTTCCCATGAGACCAGAACCATATTCATAGGTGCTGGAGCGCAGAGAAAGGACGCGCCGATATGTCGCAGAACGTCTCGGTAACGGACATTCCTGATGCAGCCTCGCAGAGACCCGGTGTCAGACACAGGGGAACCCGGCGTCCCGATGTGGGAACGCTCCAAATAGTGCGGCGAGAGTTCGCACTTCTCCCGAACACAAAGTAGCGGATATCCAATAGGTGCGATGATTCTCTTCGGTGAAGGGTTGCATCAGAATTCTGGGCACAACACGTTTGCTGTGACGTTGCGCGTCGTCCTCTGCATAGGGCTTTCACATTTGAGCCATTGCAGAAATGGCCGTCTGCGAGCCATAGTTGTGTTTGTAGCGGCCGGAGCTTTGACCCCGACCGCCTGCTGTGATGGGGGCGGCATGCCAAGGCACTTGGTGCACCCACTTTTCGCCGCCTTCTTGACCTATCTTCCGTTTTCACCAGGGTTCGACCTCATGTGGACAGTGTTTCATCGCGCTTCGCGCAGCAGGCGAAAGCCATGACAGTTTTGGCATCGACGTTGTTCCCAGGAACCGGCGTCTCACATGGCTGCGAACTTAGTGCATATAGCCAGCAGTCGTGCAGAGTCCACGGATGTTGTTTCTGTCTTCCGCTCCAGAGCCTATGACGATCAAGACCGTCAGTGGGGCCCATTGCCGCTGGGTTGTTCTGGCTGATCAGGTCGCGTTAAATTTGGCATGCTTTCCTGAAATGAAAGGCGATAAATAAAACCTTGGCAGGTCCAGGTTCAAGCTCTCTCGCATAGTTCCGAGACTTCCTCGTCAGGTGAGAGGTCTTTGAAGCTTCACTGAACGCACACGTTCTTCGAAGTCCACGGAAGCAGTTTTATACAGTTGACGTATCGCTCCATACAGAGTTCAACGCGTTACGATTCGTTCGCCAGCAGTCGACGTAAGATGCTTGCATGCTGGCTGTCCACAATCGCTGTGGGACGATGGATCTCTGCGGTGCTCTGTCGGGGAAGGCGATCTATCGCGAACTATCGCGAATGCGAGATCGCCATGCGGACGTACGAAGGCTGGGTAGTCAGCAGCTTTGACGCGCTCAGGGACGTCGACGGCCATCAACGGCAGTCTGCGGTCCAACCTCACGGGCTGACGCTCAATGGCGCCTCTCGCATAAACAACTCTCCAGTTTCTCTCGGCTGCACCGGGTGGTTTGAGGCTCCCTGCCGGGTGCTCCTTGATCCGCCTTGCCCTGTGATATATAAGCCATTCCCTTCCCCAGGCAGCCGTTGGAAGGAGAGACGATATCTGTGGTTGGAATCAGGAGATGGTGGTGATCTGACAATAGAGGGCGATTTGGCGGCTGATGGGAGATGGAGGAAGGGCGGCGCGGCCGAACCGTGGATTTCCCGTGCCGCGATGCGGATTTACGTACTGGAAAGGATCTAAGTATCGGGCACTTGAGATTCCCGGATGGCCGGTTCCCCAGATTGTTGATGGATCTCACCGAGACCATCCCGGCCCCATCTCCAAAAGCCCGTCTGCGAAAGCGCATCCCTATGCTACGACGACAAGGAATGGAGCATTCGCGCAGGAGAGCAGCAATATCAGCATGTGGCGTGGCACTTTGATGGGATGCACCGCGCTGAGCCAAACTGTCGGGCGCTTCCAGACCTGAGGTTCTGAATCGGAGTTTATTTTTCGAATCTCGCCCGATTTCTATTCGGCGCGTCAAGTTTGAACTCCGACCAGATTCCGTCGATGATCTCTCTCGCGTTCCTCTTGTCCTCGTTTGCCTTTCTCCTCTTTCCCTCCTCGACCCACTCAGATCCTTCCGTCGATTTTGCAGCCCTGCCCCTCATACCCATTATCTCCGTTCTCTGTGGTGTTTCATAGCCTTCCCGGTCTTCACCTTGTGGGTGTCGCCGATATTTATCACATTTTCGACTCATTGACCCCCCTTGAAGTTGTAGATCTGGTCTACCGAAGGCAAGCAAATAAACGACGGCCTTGGCTACACCAGACATTGTATTCTGCTGCACAATCTTTATCCATGGCCTCGGCTCACCAACCTCAGCATTCGTACTCGCACCCGCCGCCCCCAATGCTGCAGAATGACGTGCGCTTGCCGTCATTAAAGGACCTGAATTTTCAGTATCGCCCTCCTCCCAGCCAAGATGCACAATCCGCGCCAAATGGCAATACGGCGCCCGACCACTCGCGCCCTCGACATGATTCCACGAATTGGGGTCGCGCTAATGCGGGCGCTTCTATGCCGCCCCCGCAACATCAGACAAATGGGTCAGCGCCGCATGAAAGTCCTAAGACGCAGTACCTCCAGCAGCCAGAGGGGCACTACGCCAGCCCTTCTATGCCTGCACACCAGCAAGGCGGAGCAGGCATGGCAGGACCAAATGGTTCCGGGCCAGGTATGCCTCGCGGTGACGCGCCTCAAAATCCTATGAAACGCCCTCATCCCGAGTCAGGTGTCAATCCCAGCGTCTCTCCGGAACGCTCTCACGTAAGCACCACTTCTCCCGTGAGGTGTGCCGCGCGATGTAACTAATCGTCCATCGATCGGGCACGCTTTGTCGCGATATAGGCTTCGTACCCTCAGCACGCTTCTTACGCATCACAGCCTCCGCCTCCGCATCCTGGATATCAATCAGGTCCTCCCGGTTCCATGCCGCCGCCGCCGCCTCCGCATCATGAATCTGTTCATCAGCCTGGCGCTTACATCCACCCACCACCCCCGGGATACTACGCTCATCCTCCGCCTCCTCACGTTTTGCAGCGGCATTATGCAGTCGCACCTCCCCCTCCGCCTATCGTGACTCATCACCCTCCCCCTCCTGTCTATTCGGCACCTGTTCCTCCTGAACATTGGCAGCAGCCGCCGCCTCCTATGCCTCAAGCGCAGCGTCAATATGCACCCTTCCCTCCGAGAGCCCCGCCCCCTGTGCAAGTCCCTGTAGATCCTCGTGGTGTCAATATGCCGCCTCAAACCGACGCAGAGAAAGCTAACGTGCGCCAAAGGGCGTTGTCCCAGGTTGGCACGGTCAATTCATCATCCGCTCGAAGTTTCAAAGCAATTGACTTACTCTCGGTTAGATCTATGACCATTGTTACCATTTGCACCAGTTTGCCGCACATTATGGTATAATTTGCCATCCTTAATGTCTTCTGTCTGTTATCTGAGCTCGTTCGTGCAGCTCAATTGCAGGCCACTCAACCGCAAGCAGTGCCATCACAGCCTGAACTTCAAGAGATGACTTGGCGCGCCAACGCGGTAGTCAGCTTGTTGGACGACTTGCGGCGCCTTGGAGGCCCAGAGGAGCAGGCTCCCAGAGAGGCTGTGTCCGCCCAACCTAACGGAGCTAGTCCTGCAGAAGAGCACGCACGTCCTCCCAAGAGACCATGGGAAGACGATGGGAATCCCGCTTCGAGCAATGGCTACGCCGATGTAAGTGCGGATTTGGACGATGCCGATTGGATCGGGAGTTGATTCTGCTCAAATCTTTCTCAGGGTCAAGGACAGTATCCGGACATCGCCGACAGGTCCACCGCTGAGGCCGACATGGAAATCATCCGCAGTAAGCGGGCGACCAGCACTAGCGCTGCTGCCCCTGGACAGCCGAAGAGCAAATATAGAAAACGCAGTGTAAGTCGCGTTGCGGTCTCACTTATAGTGGATTCGCTAAAGATAGGGTGATCAGCGCGCTACCCCTCCAGGCAAGTGTCACTCGTGCAACATCCGCGAGACTCCGGAGTGGAGGCGAGGGCCGGATGGTGCAAGGACGCTATGCAATGCATGTGGCCTGCGTGAGTTCATCGGGATTCAGTAATAGAATGCTATCTGAGATGATCTTGATAGATTATGCTAAACTTATGCGGAAGCGTGACAAAGGTGCAGATGGGAAGACAGCGCCGATTGACTTGCAGACCTTGCGCGCGTCAACACAATCGAATCGTGGGCCGGCCGATCCTGAGCCTGAGCCTCCTCGTCCTCAACCTCAGCCGCAACCTTCACATCAACAAAGCCCGGCAGTCGTGCATCCTCCGTCGTATGATCAACAGAAGCAGGCCCCGCCACCGATGCATCATCCTGGGCATCCATCTCCACATCCTCACCAAGGATCTTACCAGCTGATGCCGGTGGGACCGGCGCCTCAACCTGGACAGCCTCATCAGATGATGCCTCCTCCACCGCCGCCTTCGGTTACTCACAGTGAAACCAGTGTGAACGTGCCTCCTCCGCCTTGGATGACTTCCGCATCGTCAGGGAGGACTGGCTATTCGTCGGATCACCAGTCATATTTGCGAACGTCGCATCCTCCATCACATGCTCGCGCATCTCCTCAGTAAGTTGATGAAAAACTTGACTCGATGTATGCCATATGCGAAGATACGGCTGAACTCGTCTCATCCCCGTCTTGCCATGTTGGGCTTGTGGAGTGGTGTGCTCCTGTGACCGATCCATTGCATGTTCCGAGGTTATCTCCGCCTCCATTTTCTTTGTATGAATTACGACATCCTCGTGCTGCAACGCCTCACTGTTACATACTGTATGGCCTACCATATTTAATGAAAACATTATTGCGTGCATCCTACTGGATATCGGATAAGGATCTTATCTTGCTGCGATGGAGTGGCAGATGGCAGGATCGACGATGATCTATAGATCTGAAACGAACGAAGATTGATCCATGAGGCGGGGCCGCAAGTCCCCTCCTGCTCAAGTACACATGTTATATTCATTTTTTTCGCTAACACTAGTTCGACGCTAGCCGCCTCCCTCAGTCGCTGTACCCGCGCGGCTTCACGCTGGCGTCCGCGATTGCCGGCAGCGGGATGCCCTGCTGCGTCCAGAGGTCGATCTGCCTGTCCTTCGCCACCTTGCCCTGGCGCTCGTAATCCTCGACAGATATCGGTCGCTCGCCGTGCGGTGTCGCGCGCAGCGCGTGCCGGGTGTGAGGCCAGAAGTCGAATGTGGCAGAGTGCGTGACGGCCTAAGTCAGATGAGGCTAATTAGCATCCCTCTGAAGTCGGCGGAGGTGCACGAGACTTACTCTGTTGTCCCAGATCGCGATGGAGTTGGGCTCCCAGTGGAAGCGGACCTGGAAGTCGACGTTCTCGCTGGTTGATGGAGGTGATTGACGTCAGTGATAGCCCAGAGTAGAGATGTGAGATGACATACCCAAGTTGGCGGAAGAGGAGCGTCAGGATGGCGTCGCTCTCTGCCTTTGGCAAGCCTACGATGCGACGGGTGAAGCCTGGGAGTGATAGTGGCCCCATCAGCGTTACGCTCTTGTTGGTGGGGTTGGAGTGTCTTACCGGGGTTCACGTAGATGGCCTTCCAGCCCGTTGCGGGGTTGACTCGGACTATAGGGTGGACGGTGTCAATAGGCTCGCGACGAAGAGGGTGGCCTGCGGCACGCGAGCCGTCCGCTTGCGCTTGGGAACTGTGCACGGCGTACAGCCCCTCGAGGTACTTCTGGAAGCCCGGGCTGAACGAGGAGTAGAGTGCGTAGCTGAGAGCGGGTCAGCTGGTTGACCTGGCATAAGTCAGAAACAGGAACTCACCCGGAGGTCCAGAGTGTGTCGCCACCGTACGGAGGACCCGCGATGACCTTGAGCGAGGTGATGCTGGGGGGCTGGATCTCATAGGAGACGTCTGAGTGCCAGAGCTCGAGCTTGCTGAACGCCGTCGGGTCGGGGCGGCGGGAAGCATCGTTGTACACAACTGCATGAACGGATATGAGGTCGAAGAGGAAGATGGTGATGGGATATGCGCACCGTGCACCTCCTCGAGACCAGGTTCTCTGGGCACAGGAGTGCTCGCATGCTTGTGGAGAGGGCCGTAATGGCGCGCCAGGTCCAGCTGTTCCTGGATAGTGAGTTCCTGGTCCCGAAGGACTGATTCGAGTTCAGAGCCTGAAACACACGATAAGGAGCACAAGGACTTACAGACAACTCCCCGTTCAGCAATAAGGAGAGCCCTGAAGGAGCTGGTTAGAATGCTGGTCGATCAAGTGTGAATGAGACTCACAGCTCGTCCTTCTGCTGGTCCGTCAGCTGCCGGAGATCTATGCCGGAGATCTCAGTACCAAGGGCAGGCGTCAAGTGTTGGATCTTCGTAGCGGCGGAGAGGAGGCTCTTCTTCTCCGGATCAGCGAGGAGGGCGCGCTCAATGATGGGCTGCTCCTTAAGAGGAGCCCACTTCACATCAGGGAAGTAAGGCTGATATCGGCGAAGATCAGATCGCAATAAATATGTGTCACGGCAAGTTACGGTACCTTGTACTTCGCGAACTCGTACGCAGCGTCACCTTCGCTGTCATCGAAGTCGCCAGCCGAGGGAGAGTAGAAAGGGTTGAAGACCTTCGTCGAGACGGCCTTGAGGGGATGAGCCTCAGAACCGTTCGAGGGACCGTTGGTGGAGGCGACGTTCTCAGCTGTTGCGACGGGAGCCATTATGCAGACGACACTGTGTTTCACCGGGAACGCCCTCCATAATTTATACAAAATGAATTCCGAGGGAGTCAGAGGATCGTTCACGCGAACCAAACGCGAGTAGAAGGGTGTATTGCGACACACCACACGTGACCGCGATAAAGGCCTTGCGTGCGAGCACCGTTATCTGAAGTTCTGAACGCCTGTACGACCAATATCGACGCCGTCTGAAACTCTGAATGATATCTATGTCGGTCCAGACGATGAACATCAAAATCCTGCCTGGTCACACCATACGGCCCGGGTGTCGGAGTGCAGTTGATGACGCGGCCCACACTGCGAATTGCGTGAGCGAGTGGCAGATAGCAGTGATCCGTGCAAAAATCACGTCGTTCGCGCAGCCCGATGGAATACAGTCCAGAACCAGCGTGCGAGGTTGGATTGTCAGCGATCAGGGACTTGGCGAAGTCGAAAAAGTTGCTCGACGTCCATGAGAATCCGGACATTGCCTTGATGCGCCGCGGCGATGTTCCTTGTGATCCGTGAAGGAGCGGAATGCAAGGCAATAAGTTCATAGCCGTTGCAAAGGATGGCACCAGTAATTTAGACTCGTCGACAGTACGCAGATCGGATTCCGTTTAAACGATAGCGAACATTACTTCATAACTGGCATCAGCAATAGAGCAATTGAGCTCGAGAGCAGCAGTTTATATATCAGCCCGACATAAGAAATTCCTCTTGATTCGAATGTCCGATAGCAAGCGATAAAAGATACGTCGAAGAGTCGGTTTTAGCGTCCAGGGACAGGCTCACGCTGAGATATCATTCTAGGTGCGGAAGCAAGGGTGCAACTCGGTGGCGAAAATGCAGTCTAAATAGCAGGCTGAGGCACTGGCAGGGAGTTGACCCTCTGCTGCAGGCTGCAGGCGACTCAGTTGAATGAGGACTCGCGGTCTCTCGCTGTGGTCACCAGCGCGGCTCTGTGTGGCCTCGATCGTCGTGCGGGCGTCACGTGATGCAAAGAAGGCAAGTGCCTTGCAGCCTTCGTGCGTTTCCCGTTCAGGAGAAGCCGACGCCTTGCTCATTCACCACATCTGCCACCGTATCATAAGCACCCTGCATAATGGGTGAGCAGCGGACCAGCCAGCTCGTTGCGCTATGTGAACTGATCACGCTCTGCTTCCAGGTATTCCTAAGGTTAGTCATCGGACAGTCCTAGAAAGTTTACGATCGACACTAACGCCCTGCATTGTCTAGTTTTTCAGATATATTTCGTGAGTGTCAATATCTTACGGTATGAACCTTGTCTGAAATACTCTCAGGGAGCGATACCCGTTGACATCGCAATTGATTCAAGAAAACAAGATACCCGAATTCGGTATGTTTACCCCGCTGGCCTATGCTCTTCCACTGCTCATTTCGCACACAGACAACTTGTACATTGACTTCAATGGGATTATTCACAATTGTGGGTGTACATCGCGATCGCGTCACCCTCTCATAACTAAGCAAAAATTTTAGGCTCTCATCCCAATGATGGCGATGCGCACTTCCGCCTCTCCGAGAGGGAGATATTCACATCTATCTTTGCATATGTGGACCACCTGTTCGGGAAAATCAAGCCGAAGAAGTTATTCTTCATGGCCGTCGATGGCGTCGCGCCGCGTGCCAAGATGAACCAGCAGCGAAGTCGTCGGTTCCGGACGGCGAAGGAGGCAAGGGAAGTGAGGGAAAAGGCGGAGCGGAAAGGGGAGAAGTTACCAGACGAGAAGGCATTTGACAGCAATTGTATCACACCTGGTGAGTATTGTCGCGGTCTGTCAGCTATATGTAGTCTTAACATTTTCGAAGGAACGGAGTTCATGGCCAGGCTTTCGGAACAGCTGAAGTACTTTGTGAATAAGAAGATCTCGGAGGACTCTAATTGGCAAGGTGTCACTGTCGTTTTGTCGGGACATGAGGTGCCCGGAGAGGGTGAACACAAGATCATGGAGTACATCAGGAAATCAAGGGCTCAGCCGGACTACGACCCCAACGTGCGACATTGCTTGTACGGACTGGATGCAGACCTCATCATGCTGGGGCTTCTGAGCCATGACCCTCACTTCTGCTTGCTGCGAGAGGAGGTCAAATTTGGACCGTCGAGACATCAGAAGGGCAACAAAAGGTGCGCTTGCTTCGTTTCGCATCTGATACCGAATGCAACGACTAATTCGCCCTTCAGCCTGGAATCGATCAACTTCTACTTGCTGCATCTGACGCTGATGCGTGAATATCTCGATTTGGAGTTCCATGATATTGAGCCGGTCCTCCCGTTTGGGTATAATCTGGAGCACATCATTGACGACTTCATCGTGCTCGCTGTATTCGTTGGAAACGATTTCTTGCCTAATCTACCTGATCTGCATATTCACGAAAATGGCCTGGAGAGGTTGTTTGATGTGTATAAGAAGGCTCTGCCGTCTCTAGGTGAGCAGCAGCAGCCGTCGTTAATCCCGAGTCAAACACCTCATACAGTGTCTCCGCAGATGGATACATCAACGACAACGGAGTCATCAACACGAAGCGATTGCAAGTCATATTGGACGATATGGCTGAATGGGAGCAGGAAGTCTTTGAGAAGGAGTACGCGGATTTGAACTGGTATAAGGGGAAGCAGATTAAACACGTCAAGGAGATGGAAGATGCTCGCAAACGTGCTAAGTTTGGTATGTCGTCAGCGCCTCGATCCACTCAGCGCATTCATCGTGTCCATAGCCCTGACTACACCTCAACGGGCGATCTTTGATCAGGTGAAGGCATGGATCGCGGAGCACAGGGATGATCCCGCACACGCGCCAAAAGTTCTCACGATGCCGAACACCTTCCCAGCACGCGAGAGACAGTTCATCAACAAGCTTGCCGATGATCTGCATCTTACGCTGACGTGGGACGAGTACGATGAGCAAGATCAGAACCTGGTGACATGGCGATTCCCGGGCGAGCTGGACGAGCCGCTCCCTGAGAATGGAGAGGAGAACGTCGATGAGGAGGTGGAGATTGCGGCAGGAGGCGGGGATGATAGCGAGTGGGAGGACGACGAGGAGGACGAGGAGAGCCGCGTCGCAGTGGATCGCGTGTTGGCGAAGTACGAGAAGGCAAAGGTGTTGGAGGACGACAAGGAGGGCGACTTTGACGCGAGATACGAATTGACCATAAAGGAGAAGATGGACGAATGGAAGAGAAACTATTACATGGTACGCTCGCTACGATGTGGCATGGCTGCGCTTGCTTACAGTCTTGCAGGGCAAAATGGAAATCTCCTATGACGATCCGGAGCAGATGCATGCTCTCGTTTATCGCTATGTGCAGGGCTTGCAGTGGGTCATGCACTACTATTACAGTGGTGTGGCATCTTGGAGCTGGTTCTACAACTATCACTATGCTCCGCGCATTTCAGGTATGCATCCTGTCATGAAGATGCATGATGGGATACTGACGGCGCGACTACCGCTAGACTTGAAGGGTATAGGAGAGATGTCGTTCAATTTCGATTTGGGCACACCCTTCCGGCCGTTCGAGCAGCTGATGGGTGTGCTGCCGGAGGCTAGCAAGGATCTAATTCCTCTTGCGTATCGAGTAAGTGCCACGATAGTGAGGAGGATCCTAAAATAGCTCAACTCTCTGCAGGATCTCATGAACGATGCGAATTCGCCCATTCTCGATTTCTACCCTGAGGAGTTTGAGCAGGATCTGAACGGCAAGAAGGCAGAATGGGAAGCTATAGTCAAGATTCCGTTCATTGACGAGAAGCGGTTGCTGGCCGCGATGAAAAGTGAGTGCAAGCAATGTTTAAAAGAACGCCGTTAGTGATTCGTCTGCTTGCAGCACGAGAGCATCGTCTGACGCCGGAAGAGCAACGCCGGAATTCTTTCGGCACAAGTACGAAGTTCACGTATAATCCGGATGAGCCCACGTTATATCAGTCCTCATTACCTGGCTTCTTCCCAAACCTGCCTCGATGCACATGCAAAATGGAGTCGTTCGACTTACCGACTCTGGATGGTCTCCATCTCGTAGAGGGCCTGTGCGACGGGGTTTTCCTCGGTGCTGAAGCCCTCGCCGGGTTCCCGTCCTTGCAGACTCTCCCTCACACTGCGTTGCTCGGATACCACGGCGTGAACGTGCATGGTTCTGAGAGCCGCAACAAGTCGATGATCGTGCACATCGAAAACCCGCACAGCAATAGGAAGGTGGAGGACATTGCGAATGAGATGATCGGCCAGCGGACATTCGTCGGGTGGCCGTTCTTACAGGAGGGCATGGTGACGGCAGTTTCAGACTCGCTTTTCACGTACGAGAAGATGTCAGTCATCCCGGGGCGCCCGCCGAAGGTCATCTCGAACCCGCACTCTCCGCAAGGGCTGGGCCTGTGGAAGTCGAAGGCGGAGAAGATAGAGCACTACTACTCAAAGAGATGTGGTGTGATCACTAGCGACATCGACGTTCTCGTCCATGTCAGACCACTAAAAGGTCGGCATCTGTCACACTAGTTCTGTATCCTGTGCTAATCTCACGACATGCAGGCCTTAAGCGTCTGGACACTGGCGCGTTTGTGAAGGACTATGAGGATCAGGAGCATGAGGTCGAACAAGCCGTTCAAATGACGGTATCAGAGGTAATTTCGGAGGACCTGCGATTCGCGGAGAAGGAGCCGCCTCCGCTAGCCGAGGAGTTTCCGGAGGGAAGCAAGGTGTTCTTCTTGGGCGAACACGGATATGGAGTTGCAGCACAAGTATCTGCGACGACGAACGACACGCTTTCCGTCGTTCTTGCCGTAAGTCTGTCTTTCTGATTGACCGCTTCGAACGGCGACTCAGCGAGACGCGCAGTTCTTCCCTTCGGAGAAGGCGGAGAACGAGAAGTTCAAAAATATCGCGACAAATCGCATGTCCAGCAGGTATTTTCCGTCGTTCAAGGTCTCGGACATGCTCGGCCTGTCTGGGCGCGCGGTGGCAAAGATTACGTCGAGTTTCATGGTCATCACGTCAGACGGCCAGAAGAACAATCTGGGCTTGAGCTTGAAGTTCGAGGCGAAGGGGTTGAAGGTCATCGACTATTCGCGCAAGGAAGGAAGGTACTGGGAGTTCAGTGAGAAGGCGGTTGAACTGATCGGGGAGTACAAGGTACGTCTCTACTGTTGTGCTGCAGTATATTGTTCTTCTTGCTGATTTGTTGAACAGAACAAGTATCCAGAGGTCTTCCGCTCGCTTAACCGTAACAGCGATGGTACGTGGCCGATTCGAAGGGCCGAGTATCATTCTGACAAGCATGTTGTAGCGATGCTGCATGCAGGTGATGTCTTTACCGAAGAGGATGACGCGGATGCGAAGGTTAAGGAGGTTAAGGCGTGGCTGAACTCGAAAGGTGTTCGCGACTTCGAACCTGTATCTCTCTTCTGCGATCAACTGAAGAAGGTGCGTATCGCGTGTTGGAATTCACTCCGCTCGCTTCATATTCATGGCGTGGCGTGCAGGACACCGTCAAAGAGATTGAGGAGCTTGCGGACACAGTTACGAAGAACAAGTCGGTTTCGGCTATCAAGAAAGCTATCGTGAAGGGGATCCCGAGACAAGCTGTCCTCAAGCCGTCGCATGCGATTTATCGATTGCAGAATCAGCATTTCGTGCTCGGTGATCGTGTGACGATGGTGCAGGACTCTGGAAGCGTCCCATTGTCGATCAAGGGCGTTGTTGTCGGCATGAACGCTAAATCGATGGACATCGTGTGGGACGCACCGTTCATGGCTGGCACGACACTCGGAGACAGGTGAGATAACCCCATCATTTTCAGTGCGGCTCTGAGTGCGGTCCTTATATAGGTGCTCTCGGTATCGGGGAGCGACCGTCGAGTTTACGTCGTGCCTGAACCTGACGGACCCGCAATTTGTTACATCCACGAACCCGAAGGACCCGAAGCAGCAGAAGCCAACTTCTCCTTTCAGACCGCGCTTCGGTCCACACCCTGTGATACGGCCCCCGCCAGGTCAACAGGCTGCCTCTGGCTTCCGTCCAGCTCAGGCAAGGTACGCTTTTCGATGCTGTTGCGCCGCTGATTATGTTATTGACTCATTTTACTAGACAAGGAGGGTCGGTATTTATCATGACGAACCCCAACCGCGGCCGTGGGGCGTCGTACAATGCACATAACACGTCTATGCCGCAAGGTATCAATGATCGGGGAGGTCCGTCCGTAATGCATCGTCCGCCTGTCAACACCAATAGTCGCGGAGGTGTAGCCGTAGCAAACGGTGTGCCCACGAACATTGTGACGAACAGTCATACAGTTCCTGCTGCATCACACTCGAATGGCCATGGCATGAACGGTGCCCGAGGCAAGCCACCGTTCGCGCAACGAGGCGGATTTGGATCTGGCTTTCGCGCAGGTGCCCCGCCTGGTGCGTTTGTACCCCAGCGAGGAGGGTTTTTCCGGGGCCGGGGAGGTGCTCTATCAGATGTTGAGCGAGGCCGCGGCGGACTATCCAGGGGTAGAAGCCGAGGCAGAGGGCGGGGCACATTTGCTTCTCCGGTGGTATCATCGTGAAGCTTGTGCGTCTGGCGTACCGATAGTGGGTCTTCTGGGACATTCGGGACAGCTCACAATGTATCTCAGTCTGTAATAATACCGTGTTGCATCTCGCCGCTGTACTGCCTTCCAGTTCATTTTTGTATTTTAGTTCGTGACTCGCTGATGATAGCACTTTGCACCGATATCTGGACAATTTGACTGTGGCCTACGTCTCGCAGTGGGCTGGCGTTGCTAAGCCTTTAGGCCTCTCTTCAGCCTCTATCAGGCATGAAACGTTTGATCGCGAAATCTTCCGTTCAAGCAACGACGCTGTTCCAGTTTTTCTCAAACAGGGTTGACAGAATTCTTTCGACCATCGCATCCAGCCACATGTGCGCCCGGCGCAGTACACTGTCGTGAAGCTTCTCGTATCGGCGCCCAAACGACACGGCTTGCCATTTACCACTTTCCTGCATTAAAACTGCATGTTAGACTGTAGATACTACTTCCTGCTCTCGAGCTACTGGTCTGTCGACATCGATTCTACTGCCCTATGGAAGGTGCATCGCTATGTAGCTTCTGCTCGAAGACAGTAGCTGTCTTCAATCCAGCACGAAATTAGGAGCCAATTATGGATGTTTCAAGCGATAATGGTCGCTGAGAACTTTTCTGGTCCTCAACCAGTGCTGATCTGCTGGCGGAATACTTGATTACTATCCGAAAGGCCGCATCTATGCTTCTGTATACAGTGGGCCGTCTGCTGTCACGGTCACCTTGTACGTTGGCGCGGAGGCTTTGAAACCGTCAGGGCGCCATTCGATGGCTGCGAGCCGCTCACTGGCGTCTGAAGGCCTGACGCCGCACGGATTTTCCTTGCCGTGCATGCTACTTTATATGCGGCCAGCTCCATCGCGCAACGGAGATGCTGATGCCTTATATTCACACCAATTTTCTCGCAGATCGAGTAGGCTTCACTAATCGCCCCCATCAATGCGATCTGATCGGGCCAGTCATGGCAAAATTTGCTAGGGCGTCAATTCTTTGACAATTCTTGACCAGAACAGACTCGACAGTAGACATACATACCCATACCCTCCCTCTTAGATAATCTCGTCTAGTGCTCTGACTGCTCAGACGTCTCCCGCGACATGGCTGAAATTCATGACCAGTTCGACACTATTCTCATCTTGGACTTCGGCTCTCAGGTTTGTCCTATTTCATGCATCGTTGGCTCAGCTGAAGCTCATCTGCAGTACAGTCATCTGATCACGCGAAGGTGTCGAGAGCTCAATGTCTATGCTGAGCTCATGCCATGCACCGAAAAGATGAAGGACCTCAAATTCAAACCGAAAGGTAGCACGGGCGTCGTATGAAGATGCGTGCATTGCTCATGAGCTTGCAGGAATCATCCTATCTGGCTCTCCATACTCTGTCTACGATGCCGATGCACCGCATGTCGACCCTGATGTCTTCGAAATGGGCGTTCCTGTTCTCGGCATTTGCTACGGTCTCCAGGTGCGTCGTGTCATCCGCCTGAACGTTGGCTCACGGCTCATGATTGCCCGCGGTCAAGTAGGAGATGGCATGGAATATGAACGGAAAGGTTATGAAGTGCGACCACAGGGAGTACGGCTTCGCGCAGTTGCAGATAAACAAGATAGGGTCAGACAAGAGCTCAGTGGATGCTCTCTCTGCGGGCCCGGGAGACGAGACAGAATCAGGCAAGAGCCCAGCGGACGCTCTCTCTGAGGGCCCGGGAGACGAGACAGGGCCAGGCAAGAGCTCAGTGGACGCTCTCTCTGCAGGCCCGGGAGACGAGACAGGGTCGGGCAAGAGCTCCGTGGACGCTCTCGCTGAGGGCCCGGGAGACGAGACAGGGTCAGGCAAGAGCTCAGGGGACGCTCGCTCTGAGGGCCCGAGAGACGAGATGGGGTCAGACAAGGGCTCAGCGGACGCTCTCTCTGAGGGCTCGGGAGACGAGATAGGGTCAGACAAGAGCTCAGTGGACGCTCTCTTTGAGGGCCTGGGAGACGAGATGCAGGTGCGTTTCTTTGCGTTTCATTTGTTTTTTCCCCTCTTGAGCTGGTGGCAGTAGGTATGGATGTCGCACGGCGACCAATTGACTGAGATGCCCTCGGACTTCCACGTCATCGGAAGCACCAAAACCGCACCCTACGCTGCAGTTGCCCACAATTCAAAGCCGTTCTATGGAATTCAGTTCCATCCCGAGGTCACACATACGCCGCGAGGGAAGGAGGTCATCGGCCGGTTCGTTCTGAACATTTGTGGATGCAAACCAAACTGGACCATGGTCAGTACAAGAAGTATATTATGATATGACGCCGTCCTGAGCAGATGTACAGGAAGAGTTTATCGGCAAAGAAATCGCTCGCATCCGCCAACTTTGCGGTCCTAAGGGTCGTGTCATTGGTGCCGTCAGCGGAGGAGTAGACAGCACAGTTGCGGCGAAGCTCATGCACGAAGCGATTGGTGACAGGTATGACACCAGCCACTTGTTGGCGGTATGTGATTTGACGGCATGCACTATGTGACAGATTCCATGCCATCATGGTCGACAACGGTGTTCTCCGTCTGAATGAAGCGCAACAAGTCCATACCATGCTGAACCGCGACCTTGGTGTGAACCTCACCGTGGTCGATGCATCCGAGCTCTTCCTCTCCCGTCTCGCCGGCGTAGAGGACCCAGAACAGAAGCGCAAGATCATTGGCAACACGTTCATCAATGTTTTCGAGGATGAGGCCGCCAAGCTCGAGGCTGTTACAGCAGAAAAGGAGGCAAGCGGTGCCGAGGCGAAGGGCAAGATCGAGTGGTTGCTGCAGGGCACGCTGTATCCCGACGTCATTGAGAGTATCAGCTTCAAAGGCCCGAGCGCGACGATCAAGACGCACCACAACGTCGGCGGTCTGCTGAAGGATATGAAGCTCAAGTTGATTGAACCGCTTCGAGAGCTCTTCAAGGGTGCGTCTCTACCATGTGGTGTTAGAATCATAAGCTCTATCGCTAACTCGTACGCTTCTAGATGAAGTCCGCGCTCTCGGCAGACTGCTCTCCATTCCGGCCCCGCTCGTGCAGCGCCATCCCTTCCCCGGACCTGGGCTTGCGATCCGCATCCTTGGTCCTGTGACACGCGAGCAGGTCAAGATCCTGCAGCTAGCGGATTCCATCTACATTGAGGAGATCCGCAAGGCGGGACTGTACGACAAGATTAGTCAAGCGTTCGCGGTGTTGCTGCCAGTCAGGGCTGTCGGTGTCATGGGCGACAAGCGCACGTACGAGCAGGTGTGTAAGGCAAGAGTCTGTGTGCGGCCAGTTGACTTGAACGGATGTGTCGTTAGGTTATCGCTCTGCGCGCTGTGCAGTCGGAAGATTTCATGACTGCGGATTGGTTCGCCTTCCCTCCGGAAGTCCTGCGCAGGATATCCTCCCGCATTACGAACGAGGTCGAGGGCATCAATCGCGTCACCTATGATATCTCTTCCAAGCCGCCTGCAGTGAGTATCTTCTCCGTGCCTGCTATCCATGGTACTGACTGGCCTTCAGACGGTTGAGTGGCTGTAGACGAAAAGGCGCCACGCTTTAGTGCGCTACATGGTCATTGTTTATAGATGCTACCTCACGACACAAAGCAATTTGCTGGAATGTATAGAGCTGTGAATGGCTGAACGTACATAGATACCTTGTTGACGATGTGCGTCTATGGCAAGACACAGCATCGTCCAATCATAAGCGTCAATGCAGGCCATTGCCGCTTTGTGTACAAGGTGAGCTCGTCTCAGAACTTGCCGACCAGCTGCATTCCCATGGGAAGTCTCAGCGACTCTGTGCCCTCTGGCGGCGGATGCTTACCACAGGCGATTAAAAGTGCGGGATGGCCGGTGTTGTTGAAGGGTTGTGTATCGTATGTCTGGATCGTTCGAGAGTCAGTTTCAAGCTGGAGTACACTGAGTTGAAGGTACGAACCAAGCCATTGTAGTCCTTGTAGTGACGGTGATGCCTCTCTTGGTTATATGTATCGCTTGAGGCACGAGATACCGCGTCTGGTAAGTGAAGAGCCCTATCTGCATAACCTTTGCCACCTGTGGTATGATAGGCATAACCTGGTCGTAGGGCTTGCCCACGCGACCAGTGAGCTGGACACCCTAAAGGCCGAAACTGCGAGCGACACTAAGCAACCTCACCATTCGATCTGCAGCCAGAAATGACTTGAAGTAGCTTTGCCAACTGTCTAAGTGTTGCTTCGGTTCTCGATCAATCACGACAACGACAACAAAAGGCGCGCTGTTCCACTGGCTTCAGGTACAGGTAACCACAGTAGCATCGGTTTTAGGCACCCACTCCGAGAACACGTCCGTGCCGAAAAACATGGCACTCCAGCGAGACAGACGTTGTCCTGTGCGCACAAAAGGGCATCAGTTGTGTCTTCGGTAAGACAGCAACTCAGATAGACCTTCAATACCGCTCGCTTGCCCGCAAGTATGCCGACTTGCGCTTCTTCGCGGTCTGTATCATCCACAATCACCTTTATTGCCCGGGCATTGAACGGGCTCTTTTCAGCCTTCGATTGGGGAGATCTGGATCCGTGGATACTTGTTGACATCAGGCATCGGGACAAAGTCTATTGTCCCCTGCTGAAGCATTCTTGGTGCGAGTAAGCCGACAAACGGTCCTGCGTACCGTCCATGGCCTCCCTCGCACTGGCCAGCGTCTCGGTGAATTCCGCCTCCCGTTCCTCGGGGATCCGAACCGCCAAATTTCTCTGCCTCCGCTTCTTGCAAAACATCTCGGTTTACGGGAGATTTACGTAGAACAGGCAGATGTCAACTGCAGGTGCAGCCGTGGCGGCGGACTCGTCTGCTTATCTCTACTGCATATCTAGAGAACTCAGCTGCTGACTGATCCACGCACAGAGCATCACTTTCTGGAGAGTTAACGATAACAGGAATAGGAACGTGTCACAGTCCATGCACAAAGCTTGGCCAGCCCGATCAATATAACGGAAGGATGCCCGTTATCATTCAAATCCGCCAGGACATAGGCAGAAAAGAGCGATAAAACGACTAGAGACCAGGGTTCAGAGCCGCTGTATATATACACTGCATGATTGTGGTCAAACGCAACCATACAAAGTAGTAAAATACCTTAAATACTGCGAGGTTTAGCTCCTAGATGGTAATGAAAACACAGAAAACACTGTCCACCGCGTTCCTTATCGCGCAGATACATAATCTTTTGGCATCAGCAACGGCCGAGCATCATGTTGAACCAAGGAACCTCAGCGAGCACAGCAATGTGAGACGTCGCAACTGTTGGACCAATGAGCAAGCTTAGACGCCAGCGTTATCAGTAATAGCCTTGTTTTAATGGGCTGTTGAAGTCGCTGGATTTGAATTGTGCATCACGACGTTCAAGTTGGCTGGTAGTGGCCGCGAGTCAATCGTCGATTATCGTCCTCGTTCTTGCCCTCTAGAGTACCAGCGACAGGATGGCTCGCAACGTGGATGCTGAGAGAAACAATGAAAAATTGTTCCCTATATTCAGGAAGAACCTCTCCGATGGCGTATTCACCACCTTCAAAGCAACTTCTGACAAGCTCGCCAGTTGGCTTAGTAGGGACAGGGCATATTACGCGCGAGCACTGCCTATAGTAAGTTTGAGTTGGTTGCTGATGCCCAACTGTATCTGACGTACTGCGCTTGGTTAGATTGTGGAGCTGCTGGAGGTGCGTCCATTCATATAGGCAATCCGATTCCATGACATCTCAACCCTACCAGACCGCCCACGTTCAAGTCCGTAGGGCTGGCGGAACTCCCGGGAATCAATCATTGTGGGCCGAGCCGTATGCAAAGCTAATTCATACCGTGTATCCATTTCTTCCTTTGTTCACGAATCCTCTCTTGAAAGGTGGGTGCGCAATCTAACCTATCTTTCATGTTGCTGACGTTACCGGACTCAGCTCGTGTGGAGAATTTGATACGAGAACTCGACTCGATATCTGGAGTGTCTGACCACCCTTTGCAACGAAGTCAAGGCCTTCCGATCTTGCCTGCAGCCTCTATCGCTATGCAAAATGATGGTATGTTTATTCATCCCACGCCTTCCGCCTTCATGGCGCAATCTTCGGGTGTGCCCACTCTTTTTAGGCACAGCTATCCTGTTCGTCAGCAATACTAATATGATTGTTAGCTCATGCAGGCGGGTCCTTGCAGGCAGCGTTCCCCATCAAAACTGAGCCCAGTGAAACCTACGGTGCTCCCGTCTCCGCAGGATCTACGTCTTATCTGTTCCCGATCAGTCAGGCTCCCATCAAACAGGAAACAGCAGAGGATGCTGCTCCACAGCTGCCATTACCACTTCAGACAGCGGCAGAGCCGAATTCTACGCAGGTCGAGCCGAAGTCGAAGAAATCATTCATAGACGTCGATGAATTTATCCAGGCCGACCTGGAATGGTACCAGGTAGGAAAGCAGCAGACGGCCTCGAAAGAAAGTGATGGGGCCGCAACTGCGGTAACCTCTCCTGCAGCGCATGACCATCATGAGAAAGTCCCTGCTGCAGACGCATCCGCAGCGATTGGCTCAGTCGAGAAAAATCCGAATGAACCGACCTCATCCATTTCGACGGCTGCATCACCCATAGCGGATGCTAAAGCTGAGGTCACTGTTGAAGATCAAAGCTCTCCCTCCAACGCCACTCAAGCGGGCAGTTCTGCTGCGGTTGACGATGCAGCGACAAAATTTACCAGCAGCGTCACATCTCCGACATTGCCTCGTTTGAAGAACCCGCTCAATTCGATAGCCTCCCAGAAGCTGGACAAGAAAAAGAAAAAGAAAGGCCCGCCGGGTTTGAGGTATCTACCGGTGCCTCCGGATGAGAAAATGGTGGCGAGTATGTCGGGAGAAGGTGTCACCTCCGTCCTCGTGGAAGGTACGGAGGAGCAGCAGACACCGGATGCGATGCAGAAGGATGAAATTCGTATGGCGTCGCCTGACGCGTCGAGGGATGTCAAGGAGCATGCAGAGTCAGATAAAGCCAGCGATGATGTGACTCGCCCCCTCGTGGTGGCTGAGAGCAACCCTGCCGAAGGCGCGCCGTCAGTACAGGAACGAGATGAAAGCGTGCATGCTACTAGACACCACGAATCGCTCGCAGAGACGCCTGCCGGTGCCGCACTCCCTCCACACCCATCTCCATCTCGGGAGGAGTTCAGGCCTCAACAAGCCACCGAAGGTCCCGTAGAGGGCGACGTGGACATGGTCGACGAGCAGCAAGATCGACAGAAGGACATTGCTGAAGCGAGCGAACAGTCTATGGAGGTAGACGAGATGTTGCGGCAGGGCCCAACTGCTTCCAATGAAGCTGGTGAGCTGGCGATGCATACAAACACGCTCATCATTAACGATATGCAAGTAGACGATCGTGAGATGCAGCCGGAACCAACCGCGGAATCAGAGACTGTTGAAGCTATAACGCAGTTCGCGACGCCGGCAGTCGAGCCGCCAGTGGAAGCAGGAGGTGGGCTCGCGGAGCCTCTTCAGCAACCTGCAGAGGCTGCCCAGGACGTCCTGCCTGATGACGCCGCGGGCGAAGTCCCGCTTCATGTAAGTGTATCGCAATGTGTCTCTTCATTGTGACTGATGATAACGGCCTCAGGAGGGCGGCTTCGAACACAACCCCGCCGAAGAGTCTTCAACTGCGCCGGAGCCTCAACCACTGGCTCAGATTGAGCATGAAGCTGCTGACCTACCATCCCCATCGACCGTATCCGTGCCGCGAAAGCGACTGCGCTCTCTTAGCATAACAGATAGCAGTTCGCGCCAGAAGCTCAGGACGTCGTCGCCGTCGCGCAAGTCTCCGGGCGAAGAGACTGCCGAGCGCATGACGCAAGCCAGTGATGCGGGTTCGCCTTCGGGAGATGACGCCAGAAAGTCACCGTTGGCACTGGAGGCCCGTCTGGACGAGCAAGTTGAACCGCTGTCACATGTCGATATCGAGACGTCGCATTCTACTGAGGGGACTGACGAGGGCATGGAGGAGGGAGAAGTCGACAGCACTCTCCAAAACTCTGAGGTGGACACCTCTTTACGAGCACATGATAATGTTGCAGCTCCGTCGCTCGCGCAAGATGCTGTACGCGACCGCATGACCATTGATGAGAGCCAACTGCTGGAACGCATCGTCTCGCCGCCTACTCAAGCCGCGCCTGCAGGCAAGTCCCCTCGGGCTGCTTCAATCGTGCCCGGCAAAACATCAGTACGCTGCGACCCCGTCATCCCTGGTGACGATGACGATGTCATAGAGGAAGGGGAAATTAGCTCGCAGCTTCTTGATGAAGAGCTGGAACATACTGATGCTGGTGAGAAGGGAGAAATTATGCAGAATGGACCGTCGCGTCGACCAGCATATGTCCGCCGGCTTCCTTTGGATTCCGATACTCTGGCAGAGCCTGCAGTCATCATATGGTCATCTCAAGGGTCGGCTAAGATAGAGACAGTGGTTGAGTTTGATTTGAATCCTGATCATGCTGCACTGATATCACAGTGGGTCGGGCGATATGACACGAGAGAGTGAGCGGCAGAAATTCCATGGCAGGGCATTTGCTGATTGTATGCTTGCAGTGATATGACAAGAAGCAAGTGCATGTCTATATCAAGCTTTGCACTTAGCGATTGCACGGAACGAGTTCGTGAAAATTCGGATATGTCTCTGGAAGAAGTGACGAACGACCTCCCAACGATGTGGCCAAGAGATGGCAAATTGTGGGCAATGCTCAAGAATGGACAGGTCGATCATGGCTTCACGCTGTCTCCCCCATTCATAGTATGTCCTGCCTGATGGATTCTTGTGTGATTGCTAATTTGTGGATTCCACAGCGTCAGGACGAAAGCATTGTTGACATCAGCAAGATTGTCACTGCTGGGAAGAATCAGCTGCGGATCTTCCAGCTTAATGACTATTCTAGCTATGTCTTCACCATCCGGTTGCATACCCCCACTGCTGCCCAGCTAGAGGAATTGCAACAAAGGAGGTATCATAAGGACAATTGGAACAACTTCTTGCAAAGCTTGGGCACTTTCAAGAGCCCTAAGCTTGATCTGCCAGGTGAAGTTTCAGTCACCTCAGCTTAGATATACCCAATTGTATTAGTTTGTGCTGCATTCGAATTGAGAGGTTGGATTGTATTCTTCGCATTGCATCTTATTTAGTCTGCCATGTACATCCAAATTGCTGTGAATGCTATGTACATTTATGACGCTATACCAACATTGCACGAGGGAAACCTTCACCACCACACAATACCCTTCATCAACCTGCGACCTGTCCTAATTACCTTTGCACTTGTGACCTGCCCATCGCGCATAGCTGCTCCGACTGCAACGACACCGCCTGGATGTCTTATTCTGACCATTATGTCGCCCGTGCTGGTGGAATACACCTTCCTGGCACGGGCGATCATCCATGGCAATGTGCCTTCTACACCGGCAGCAACACCGAGACAGAGCCCTACCGTCATGGGCACAGCCTTGTGCAGCACGCCCATGGAGTACGCATGCACGACAATATCAGCCTCCTCGTCGTCTGGCGCTGGCTCGTTTATTATGGCGATCTTCGGCTGCGCTTCCATGAGGGGGTCAAGACCCATGCGCTTCGCGCCGATCTGGCGAAGATTCTCGATGACCAGCTCTATCGGCACGCTGGTAAAGTCCACGTCCACCGGCTGCTGGAGAGCCTCCCGAAGGTCATCCAACATGATGAACACGGTGGGATTGGTGGCATCTACGAGTGACATTGGAACCTCCTTGACCGTACCATCTTCCAGTGTGAAAGGGACGGCATCCACGTGATGTCCGGATGGGAGGAGCTTCCCAGTGCGTGCGCCACTTGGAGATACGAAGTCCAGGATGATCTTGGAGGCCTTACCCGACACGCCCGCAATGGTTTCTTGTTCGAGGTTCAAGAGCGGGACGGGCTTGCCGTCTTCAACCGACACCGGGAACGTAGTATCGACACGCTTCTTTGTGTTTGTGTTGAAGGAGCGGACCGTCGCCGTCGGGACACGAGCGGAGATGTCAACCGTTGATGGCTGACACAGGCCCTCGTCCATCGCGAACGCACCGATCATGCTTGAGAGGTTCCCGCAGTTCCCGGAGTAATCGACGATCTCGTCGCGGATGCCGATCTGCGCGAAGGTATACTCGATATCGATGCCCTCCTGACGTTGCTCTTCTGAAAGCTCCCCGACAACACAAATCTTCGACAGACTGGAGATGCCGCCGCCCATGCCATTCAGCTGCCTGCCGTACTTGGGATCGGGAGAGCCCATGATCCCCAGGAAGATTGGGTCCCAGTCTGCAACATCGTCTGGGAGGTCACTGCGCTTCAGATATATGCCCTTTGATGTCCCGCCTCTGATGAAGGTGGCTGGGATAGGATTTGAGACGGCCGACAAAGACTTGTGCGCTCTCGGGATCAAAATTCCTCCGGCACGGAGCCTGCCAGCGAGAAGAAAAGATTTTGCACGTAGATGTTGCACAGGTCTGACGCTGAGCAACATACTATTCACACAAATGCACGAGTAAAGGACTGAGGGTTGCTCAGCATTGTAACAGACGAACTCACATTGGAGGAGATGGTCCGTGGCCACAACTTCGGTGTGTAAGATTAGCGCACGAAATATCGAGAGCTAACCGGGAAACAACTCCATATATGGTAATTTGTATCAGATAGCTGTGTTAACGCAATTTTCTGCTTACCAATTAACGTCGGGCTGAGAGAGAGTGACGCATTCGCCATTTCGCACCTCTCCTGCCACCGCCATTCATCTGCGCAAGGTTGCGCGGGACCAAGGGTGCGTACTGATGTATTTTGGACACAATGTCGCGAATTTCACGCGTAAATTCTGTCTGCAGCTGTCAGTTCGGCGAACGCGCGGTCATCTGGGTAGCGTGCATCGGAAGGACCGCGTACTATCAATCGACGACTCCGTGCATGAATTTCTTTGGTGGGATTAAAGCCCCAACATCCACTGCCACGCGATTATGTAGTCGACGATTGCTACACCATCCCGAGCCGGGTCCGTCGAGGTTGTGCTGGCAATTGGCACCCAAGAACATCCGGCCGACCACGCACCTCCACCGCTCGTTTTACTCATCCACAGTCTCCGGCTGTCAGTCTACTCAACCACTGCATTATCCAAGGTGGGTTAATCCGAAGCAAGGACATGGGTCGCGAGCGGTGAAGTCGGATGAGGGGGGAGATTCGGTGCACGCGCCACAATCGCAGAGTGTGCGGTTAGACAGTAAACAGGACGATCAAGCACCTCCTTCGGACTCTGCTCCCCCTGCTTCATCGTCATCGTCTGGAGATGGGTCTGATGAGTCGGACCACCCACCACCACCACCACCACCATCACCAGAACCGCCAACGCCACCACAAACTTCCATTTCGAAGCAGTCTGTTCCCGATGTCTATCCTCAGGTCCTTGCCCTGCCCATTGCGCGTCGACCCCTCTTTCCCGGTTTTTATAAGGCAGTGGTTATTCGCAATCCGGCCGTCGTTTCAGCCATCAAGGAGATGATGCGACGCGGACAGCCGTACCTCGGCGCGTTCCTCCTTAAGGATGAACAGACAGATAGCGACATCATCACGGACATCAACTCAGTACACCCAGTGGGCGTCTTCGCGCAGATCACGAGTGTGTTCACCGCTGGCGGCAAGGAGGACGACAAGGAGGAGGGGCTTACCGCGGTGCTCTACCCTCACCGGCGAATTAGGATCACTGAGCTTGTCAAGGCTGGCAAGGCTAAGGTTGAGCCGTCTGAAGCAACCGAAGCAACCGGTGAAGAGTCTTTGCCAACGCCCCCTCCGGAGACCACAACACCACGTGCGTATTTCATCCTCAACTTTGTGATCGTCATTCACCTCCTTTACTAGCACCGGTCCAGACGTCCTTTCTGCATAACTATAGTGTCTCCATCGTCAATGTCGAAAATCTGGCCACGCAGCCGTACAACAAGGACGATCAGTACATCCATGCATTCATGTCCGAGATCGTGTCGGTATTCAAGGACATTGCGCAGTTGAACCCGCTGTTCCGCGACCAGATCACCAATTTTTCGATTAATCAGGTCCCATCGAATGTCTTTGATGAGCCGGACAAGCTCGCAGACTTTGCGGCGGCTGTCTCGACTGGAGATGTTAACGAGCTGCAAGACGTCCTCGAGGCTCTCAACGTCGAAGATCGTCTGCGCAAGGCGCTACTCGTGCTGAAGAAGGAGCTCATCAATGCACAGCTCCAGAGCAAGCTCGCACGCGACGTGGATAACAAGATCGCGAAGCGCCAGCGCGAGTACTACCTGATGGAGCAGCTGAAAGGCATCAAGAAAGAGCTTGGCATGGAGTCTGATGGAAAAGACAAGGTGATCGAGAAGTTCAAGGAGCGGGCCGCATCGTTGAAGATGCCGGAGACGGTGCGGAAGGTGTTTGACGAGGAGCTGAACAAGCTCCAGCACCTTGAGCCGTCTGCGTCCGAGGCGAACGTTACACGGAACTACCTGGAGTGGCTGACGCAGATTCCTTGGGGCCAGCACTCGCCGGAGAACTATTCGATTACTCATGCTCAGAAGGTGCTGGATGAGGATCATTACGGCCTGAAGGACGTCAAGGACCGCATCCTCGAGTTCATAGCTGTGGGCAAACTTAGGGGTACAGTCGAGGGTAAGATTATTTGCCTCGTAGGTCCTCCTGGTGTCGGCAAGACATCCATCGGCAAGTCGATTGCACGCGCTTTGCACAGGCAATTCTTCCGGTTCTCAGTTGGTGGCTTGACGGATGTTGCAGAGATTAAAGGGCACAGACGCACTTACGTCGGGTATATTAGGGTTCACTGGCGAGGTTTGTTCCATTTCTTACTATTTTCCCGGCAGGGCGCTCCCGGGCAAGATCATCCAGGCTCTGAAGAGGGTCGGCACTGAAAACCCCCTGGTTCTCATTGACGAGGTGGACAAGATCGGGCGAGGCATCAATGGCGATCCTGCAAGCGCGCTGCTCGAAATGCTGGATCCTGAGCAGAACACTGCGTTCTTGGATCATTAGTAAGTCGGGTTCCCCTGTATGGTTTCTCAGTCAGTTAACCATGTCCCCCCTTAGCATGGATGTCCCTGTCGACTTATCTCGTGTTTTGTTCGTCTGCACAGGTATGCCGCGAAATATATGAGATAAAGTTCACATGCTGACCAGGTTCCGATAGCCAACATCCTTGATACTATTCCTGCGCCCTTACTCGACCGGATGGAAATCCTGGAAGTCAGCGGTTACGTCTCAGAGGAGAAGGCTGTGATCGCGGAGAAGTATCTATGTCCACAGGCGAAGGAGGCGTCAGGTCTGAAAGATGCCGATGTCCAACTGGAGCCTGCCGCCGTCGACGTGTTGATTAAGTACTACTGCCGTGAGAGCGGAGTTCGCAACTTAAAGAAGCATGTCGAGAAGGTACGTAGCTTCAGTCTGTTTAAGCATGCGGTAAAGCTGACGTTTTCCTTGCCAGATCTACCGCAAGGCCGCATTGAAACTTGTCCAGGATCTCGGCGAGGAGGTCTTCCCTGAACCTGTCGTCAGTGCAGAGGCACCGAAGGACGAGCAGAAGACCGTTGAGAAGCAGGATGCGCCGCCGAACAACCCTGCGGCCCCCGAGTCGACGGTTCCAAAGCCCGATCAGGAGGAGGATAAGGAGCGCGTGGTCACTACTGTCGAACGCAAGCCGATGAAGATTCCTGATACAGTGCACGTTCACATAACTCCTGACAATCTGAAGGAGTACGTCGGCCCCCCGATCTACTACAAGGACAGACTGTATGCGAAGCCGCCGCCGCCGGGTGTCAGCACCGGGTTGGGATACCTGGGCAATGGTTCTGGCGCTGTTATGCCGATTGAAGCCACGGTATGTGCTTCCACGTCCTTACGTTTTCGGTGTAATACTGACATCTGTTGCAACTGCTACGCAGACGATGCCTGGCAAGGGTGCCCTTCAACTTACTGGTAAGCTTGGCGAGGTTATCCGAGAGAGCGCTCAGATCGCGATAAGCTGGGTCAAAAGCCACGCGTACGAGTTGGGCGTCACAACCTCGGCCGATCAGCAGTTCCTAGTGGATCGAGATATGCATCTGCACATGCCCGAGGGCAGTATCGGGAAGGAGGGCCCGAGTGCAGGCACTGCCATTTTGACTGCTCTCGTGTCGCTGTTCACGAAGACTCAGGTCAATCAGGATATTGGTAAGTAACCCGGCGATATTCACAAAGACTGTCGTTGACGGATCGCTCAGCTATGACGGGGGAGATCACGCTTGTCGGGCAGGTGCTTCCGGTGGGCGGGCTGAAGGAGAAGATTCTCGCGGCTCACCGTGCCGGTATCAAGACGATCATCGCACCGGAGGCGAACCGCACTGATATCGAGGAGAACGTGCCCCAGAGCGTCAAGACGGGGATCCGGTTCGTGTATGTCGAGGACGTCCGGGAGGTCCTGCAAGAGGTGTTCCGCGGGACGCCCATCGCGGAGCGGTGGAAGGACACGCTTTTGGTCTCTTGAGCTTGCATTCTGTCTGCATATCGCATAATTTGTGTCAATGTCATTCTTACCGTAGAGAAGCATGTCTGTTCTGTCTGTCTAAGCAACATTACTACTGTTCTGTATATTAGCTCAATCTACGCCACATCCAGCTCATGTATCTGCCATGTATTGACCCTGCCGCTACCTCCAATCAAGATACTGCGATTGACACACGCCTTCACGGGAAAATATTAAGTCAGTAATATATTTTACAATGAAGCATGGCTAGGAGTGGTCAAGCTCAAGATTCAGGTATGAGAAATCCGATGAGGCATGCGTCCAGCATGTAATCGAGGTTTACCCATGCGTGGGTGAGGGCTACGGGACGGTCAACAATGATCATGCTCTCAGTGTCCACACTCACCAAAAAGCTTGCTTCCATCGCGGCCCGCTACGCGCATGAGCTCCTGCTCCCCTCCTGGATGGTACGGGAGGTATGGCGTGATATTATAGACCTTGCCGTTGAACGCGGACCATGCATCCTCGCGCGTCTTATGCTCTTTCAGCATAGACGGCGTAACGCGCAGCAGCGTGTCGGTTCCCTACGATACGTACTGTGAGTGGGTCAGGTGGAACGTCCGGCGAGAGGGCGTAGAACACGCACCCTGAGATCCTGCCCCGACTTCTTAAGGTTCGCCCAATCGAGCGGGCCGTGCCCTGGGGCGAGGGCTACCTTGCCCCGCTTTGCGGTAGGCTTGAGCGGTGGTTTGGTAGTTGTGAGAGGAACGGCTAGTGAATTCGAGCCTGAAAACATAGCGCTGCTGGTAGATGTCCCCGGTCGTCGATTCGCGAGAGAAGGGACTGGTGGGGGTGGCATCAACTGGGCATCGGTCAATATGCGCGGTATGTTGTCTGATGCCTGCTTGTTGGGCCCTGGAGATAGACGTTGTACGCTGTTTAGGCTGGGGAAGGAGGGTGGCGAGTCGTCGAGCTCGTCGCCCCCGTGTACGGTCTCAGAGTCATCGTCAACGTCGTCGTAGGAGACGGACAAGGATGGTCCGTGCTCAGCGATGGTGGATGCGTCGGTGTCAGGTGCTTGGGCAGATAGCCAGCTGCGAAGATAGGAGGCCATGAAGAAAGAAGAGATGAACAGAAATTGTCTCCGCCAGAAGAAAACTCAGGTGCAGTAAGGTGCTATGAAAGGCGACAGTATGTAAATAGTTGGGCAAAATCAAGAGGCGTGACATGTAAGTACAGCGATTGATCTGAAGCCTCGAGTCGCATCTCCTCCATGCGCTCTCAAGCAACTCTCGAGTCTCTTGTCTTTTCTTTTCTTCCTCGGAGTATGCAAGCAACTCGCAATAATGCTCGTCAGCCGCTTTTACATCATTAACAGGCGACACATATACACCGCAGACCCGATCGCAGTTCGTTTTTGTTATTTACACAGCCTGCACAGATTTATTTTTTCACGGGGAACCTGATGGGAAAATGGTGAAAATATCTTAAGTCTGGATATGGAAATAGTTTGGAAATCGGGTGGAGACAATTGAATTATGTTACAATTGCTTCACCGAAACATATCAGTATCACATATTTTTGGACTGAAATATCTTCCTTTGGGAAATAGTTTCACTATTGCTGATATGTTTCGGTAAAACAATCGTAACATAATTTAATTGTCTCCGCCCAATTTCCAAACTATTTCCATATCCAGACATAAGATATTTTCACCATTTTTGCATCAGGTTTCCCGTGGAAAAATAAATCTATGCAGGCTGTGTTAATGACACTAAATTGTATTTAACTGCCTTTTTGGGATGCAAAGTTGCCTAATTAGGGCATAGTGTTGCATAGGTCACACTTTAGAACACATTTTCAGAGCATTTGCAAGGGGAATAAATGCCTTCATGTCTGTAGTGTATATCAGTGATGTAGGGGTCAAGAGGTCAAGCATGACCTGCACATGATCCATTATTTACCATAATTAGCAATAAATGCTTAAAGTGATGGAGCATGAAGCATTCTCGCAATGAACTGACGTTTGGTTGCCACGGGGTCACGCGCGCATATCACGCTTGACCCTTTCTCTAGGTCAAGATCAAAGTGCCTTACCCCCGGTTATCGCCCAGTTATCGCCCGATAACCGGGGGTCAACGACAACACTGCTGTCACCCCAGACATGGAGCTCTTTTTCGATGTGTAATATGTGGAGAAAATGTGAACTAGTATTTTGATTATTGGTCGATTCTTTGCGAAAATGACATTACAGTTTACATATTAGGCATCTGCAATTGGAAATGAAACTGCGGCATATGCCAAACCATATTCTTGGGGCTATATTGTATTCATTTTTGTAAACTTTGCGAATACAATATGTTCCCATTATGTTTTGATGTTATGAATGTTGAAAATGCGACGGAGAATTAAATCGTCACAGATATTGAATGGCTGATCGATGTTGCGCATCTTAGAATATCTAACAGGTAAACAAGTTCATAGCAAATTCCAAGACCAAAGGAAGTACGGTACCAGTACATCGTATGTGATGCGAAACCTGTACGCTACTTGACCGTGATGGAACGACGTCAAGATTGCTCACGTCTATCTCATGGCAGATTTCAAATCGGCGGGCAACAGTATATGA